>NC_064623.1:20362062-20665139 GCF_023898315.1 Schistocerca nitens | reverse complement strand
CCTATACAACTTGCACTGAACAATGTTCTTAAAGGTATTATTGAGCTGTTTCCCACAAATAGCTTCTCTCTCAATTTCAAAAAGATACAACATGTTCATCTCTGCATAATTACAGTGTAAATGTAATACATAGTTAAATATTAGCTGGATGGAAACTTAAAGACTTTCAGTTGTCCATTTTGAGAAGAATTTGTACTGAAAAGAAAAAGAAACATATTTTAGAGCTCCTAAAGTAATTCACTTCAAGTATATTTGCAATTAGAATCATGACATTTTTTATGGAGAGACAAATCAGCACGTTAATATGTTGTTGCTGTCTTCATTCCGAAGACTGGTTTGATTCAGCTCTTCATGCTACTCTACCCTGCACAAGCCTCATCATCTCCAAATAACTTCTGCAACTACATCTATTGGAACGCGCTTGCTGTATTCATCTGATAGTCTCCCTCTACAATGTTTACCCTCCATACTACCTTCCATTACCAAATTGACAATTCGTTGACGGCTTAAGGTGTGTCATATCAGTCGATCGAATCTGAAAGCCAAATTGTGCCATGATTTTCTGTTTTCCTCAATTCGACTCCATAACTCAAGTTCACTAAAAGAAATTATCGACTGGTATGCATATCCTAAGGCATCAAGAACAGTGAAATTGAGTGATGGAGAGAAATGTGAGCTATAAAAACTGGGGCAAAGGGTTGATACAATAAACAGATTGTAGTGGATGTAGGTTGCAGTAGGTATTCGGAGATGAAGACGCTTGTACGGGATACAGTAGTATGAAGAGATGCATCAAACCAATCTTCGGAATGAAGACCAGAACAGCAACTACAACTGGCGTTTCCCAAGGTAGTGTTATAGGCCCTTTGCTGTTCCTTATATATAAACGATTTGGGAGACAATCTGAGCAGCCGTCTTCGGTTGTTTGCAGATGATGCTGTAGTTTATCGACTAATAAACTCATCAGAAGATCAAAACAAACTGAAAAAACGATTTAGAAAAGATATCTGAATGGTGCGAAAGGTGGCAGTTGATCCTAAATAACGAAAAGTGTGAGGTCATCCACATGAATGCTAAAAGGAACCAGTTAAACTTTGGTTACACGATAAATCAGTGTAATCTAAAAGCCGTAAATTCAACTAAATACCTAGGTATTACAATTACGAACAACTTAAATTGGAAGGAACACACAGAAAATGTCATGGGGAAGACTAACCAAAGACTGGGTTTTAGCCCGCATCTCGTGGTCGTGCGGTAGCGTTCTCGCTTCCCACGCCCGGGTTCCCGGGTTCGATTCCCGGCGAGGTCAGGGATTTTCTCTGCCTCGTGATGGCTGGGTGTTGTGTGCTGTCCTTAGGTTAGTTAGGTTTAAGTAGTTGTAAGTTCTAGGGGAATTATGACCACAGCAGTTGAGTCCCATAGTGCTCAGAGCCATTTGAACCATTTTTGAACTGGGTTTTACTGGCAGGACACTTAGAAAATGTAACAGATCTACCAAGGAGACTGCCTACACTACGCTTGTCCGTCCTCTTTTAGAATACTGCTGCGCGGTGTGGGATCCTTACCAGATAGGACTGACGGAGTACATCGAAAAAGATCAAAGAAATGTAGCACGTTTTGTATTATCGCGAAATATGGGAGAGAGTATCACAGAAAGGACACACGATTTGGGCTGGAAATCGTTAAAAGAAAGGCATTTTTCGTTGCGACGGAATCTTCTCACGAAATTCCAATCACCAACTCTCTCCTCCGAATGCGAAAATATTTTGACACCGACGTACGTAGGGAGGAACGATCACCACGACAAAATAAGGGAAATCAGAGCTCGTACGGAAATATATAGGTGTTCATTCTTTCCGTGCGCTGTACGAAATTGGAATAATAGAGAAATGTGAAGGTGGTTCGATGAACCCTCTGCCTGGCACTTAAATGTGATTTGCAGAGTATCCATGTACATGTAGATACCTCTTCATCAGCTACTCCACCTACATATCTAATCATCATTCATTTTAATGAATTAAAGAAGATTCGACTTCTTGCCAGAACTCAAAACTTTTTGGCTTTCTTTAATCGCGAAACGTGTTTCACAACCGTTGTGACGTCTTCAATGGGCGCCTTCTCCCTTTTTTAAAAATATGTACTTACAAATTTTGTGTACGTTAGGAATACGATGATATGATTTTGTGGTTGTTTACATTAAATACATGGTTTAGCTGTTTTATGATTGTGTGTACCATGTGGCTGCAAACAGCAATGAGCCACAAGTCTATATTAATACTGCACGTCATTTTTAACACAGGGGGATGTTAGGACAACGTCTGAATTGAACTTTTGTTTAGAATAGAAACTCAAAACTACGTACGCGTAGATCTGTAGTTAAGCTGACTACATCGCATAAAAAGTCATACACCAGGTGAAGGAATGACTTTACTGATCAAAAATCACTGATGTACCTTGTGAGTTATGTTATCAATTGCACACTGGCGATTAATCTGTATTATGGTTATGTACTTTAAGGGACGTCTGACACTGCTATTTTAATATGGTCCCTCCTTCTCGTCCCCTCTTCCACTGCTCCCACCGCTCACTCCCTGCAACCAACCCCTCCCCCTTCTACTCACTCCCTTCCTGCCCCCTTTCCCCCCCCCCCCCCCTTATTTTCAATACCTCACCTCATTTGCATGGATCTCTATCCACCACCTCTTCCCCCAGCTTCCCACCCTTATCTCCATCGGCCACATACTATTTCATTGGCTACTTATTTGTTGCTTTTGTGTATTAATTCTGTAGTATAACAATTTAAACCTGTACTATTAACGTTTCGTTATTTTAATGCCCTGCTATTCGCGCATCCATACGCCTGTTGTGTTGAAAACGTCAGTTTTATTCTGATGGTTTTGTTCCGCTTTATGTTCCGGTATTACCACAGCAAATTGTTAATGTTGGCTAGACATCGGTTGACAATAAATCATACGATTTCAACGATTAATGGTCAGTGACCTACATACTTGGAACACATTTTTAATGCTTCCTTTATTATGTTATTAAAATATCTCGTTACATTGTATCATATCCATGTGAACTTTTAATTTTGTCACTTTATGTAATTTATTATCGTAGTACATATGAGACGGCGGCACCCTGCTATTTACCCTGCTTCCATCTAGTGCCAATTTCGTCTTCCATTCCCGGTTATTCTGAATTTGTTCTTAATAAACCATCCAATTTTCGTAATGAAAAGAGTGTAGATTGCGATTGGCGATTTCAACAGCCACAGTAATGTTTGGGGCTATGATCATGAAGATGAGAAAGGGGCGGTAGTACAAGAATGCCCAGAAGTAAATCAGCTGCATTTAATCCACGATGCATAATTATCAGTATCATGCAACAGCGGCAAGTGGAAGTGAGGCTGTAACTCTGACCTCATACACTGAAGAGCTAAAGAACGTGGTACGCCTGCCTAATATCGTGTAGGGTCCCACGAGCAAGCAGAAGTTCCGCCACACGACGTGCCATGGACTCGACTAATGTCCCAAGTAGTGCTGGAGGGAACTGACACCACGAATCCTGCAGGGCTGTCCACAAATCCGTAAGAGTACGAAGGGATCGAGACCTCTTCTGAATAGCACGTTCCAAGGCATCCCAGATATGCTCAATAATGTTCATGGGTGGAGAGACTGGTGGTCAGCGGAAGTGTTTAAATGGTTCAAATGGCTCTGAGCACTATGGGACTCAACTGCTGAGGTCATTAGTCCCCTAGAACTTAGAACTAGTTAAACCTAACTAACCTAAGGACATCACAAACATCCATGCCCGAGGCAGGATTCGAACCTGCGACCGTAGCGGTCTTGCGGTTCCAGACTGCAGCGCCTTTAACCGCACGGCCACTTCGGCCGGCGGAAGTGTTTAAACTCAGAAGAGTGTTCCTCTAGCCACTCTGTATAACTTCTGGGCATGTGAGGTGTCGCATTGTCCTGATGGAATTGCCGACGTCCGTCGGAATGCACAATGGACATGAATGGATGCAGATGATCAGACAGTATGCTTAATTGTCACGTGTCAGAGTCGTATTTAAACGTATCAGGGGTCTCATATCACTCCAACTGCACACGTCCCACACCATTACAGAGCCTCCACTAGCTTGAACAGTCCCTTGCTGACATGCAGGGTCCACGGATTCATGAGGTTGTCTCCATACCCGTACACGTCCATCCGCTCGATACAATCTGAAACGAGACTCGTGGGACCAGTCAACGTGATTCCAGTCATCAACACTCCAATGTCGGTGTTGACGGGCTCAGCTGAGGTGTAAAGCTTTGTGTCGTGCAGTCATCCTTCGGCCCTCTCTCCGTTTACCCACCCGCGGGACGGTGGTTATTTATGACTTGGGTGCTCCGTTTTTTTTTTCGTTGAGGAGTAGGAGCAGGTTAGAGCAACCTGTGGTTCGGGTTGTTCGGTAATATCCTATCAATCTGCCGTACGTTAATAGCTGCCTCTGTCATGTTTGTCGGATTCGGTGTGTTGACGAATTTATTGCTTGAAGTGTAAGGGCCTAATTACTGAAATATGTTTTTATCTTGCCTATCATCTTGAGAGGCGGTATATGTGTACTGTAGAGCATGTTTGGCCAATCTTGTATAATTTTACGTAAGATTGCATTTCATGGGTTTTTATTTAAATGGTCATTTTAGTATATAAAGTTGCCACCCTTCCACCGTAAGACTTTTGTTAGAAGTTAAAATCAAGTTGCACCTTCGGTGGCAAGTTAATTCTTTTTAATTTTAGTGTTTTGTACCATTTCCATCTCTCCTACGGGGTGCATAGTTTGTGTCCTTGTGTGAATTGTTAAAACTTTTACTTTAAGGTATCTGGTGTGTTGCAGATTTGCACCTGTGTAGTCTTTCAGACGTTCTTGTGAGCGGTCGTGACTACGACCGTGTCAAAAGGGAGCGGCAAGGTTCTCAGCCCGAAAGCTCATACAGTTAAAAATTTGTTTCTTTCTGCCTCTGAATAAATTGTAACTTGATATTTAGAGAGTGCTTTTTGCTTTTAATTTTAAATATGTTTCTTTCTTTAAAAAAAAAACTTTTAGGAATAAAATTCCCATTTGTTAAAAGCAATTTCATTTTGATTTCATCAGTTACTCCCTGGCAACTACTTCCACGCTCACATAGTGTGATTAAATGCGTTAATGTTCTTGATGAATCTCTAGTAAATAAAGTAAATTCTTAAGAAAAAGTTTCGAAAGGAAATTCACAGTTCACAGGTGGTTATAATTGAAGTGCAACTACTCACAGAGGTCCAGTGTGGGGTATAATTATAGTATGCAGCGAGACGTGGTAGGTATTCTAGTGCATTAATGCGGATCTGATATATGCTGGGAAAAAGTTAGTCCCTATTTTGGTCGTCAACTGCAAATCTGGCACTATAGATGGAAGAAAGACATATAGAAATGTTTCCATGTTTAATGGATTAAGAATGGCACGTAGACAGAAAATGTAAAACGAGTGAGGAACGCATAATGTTGAATTTATTACTAACCGCCACCGCCACCTACACAGCTAGTTCAATATCAGCGACAGAGACGTCAGCGAGATGTTGTGCAGCGCCACATTTGGACCTGGTGACCAAAATTCGAACTAATCTTTTTCCAGCGTAAATCAGTTCTGCTATAAAGTATTAGCATGTCTAATAAGTTTCGCTGCCACACGATAATTACAGCAAACGTTGGACTTAAGCTGGTAGCTGCATTTTAATTACAACCACCCGGTTTTTGACAAAAAATACTGAGCGCGTTACTGACACTGTATTGGGGGGTTACATGCTGACCTCGCGGTAACTACGCTGCCGACGGACAACTGGTGTGCGGACATTTGCCACGATTTTACCTGCTCCGAAGAGTTGGGTAGGTTATCTCCCTCCCCCTCCTCCTCCACCTCCTCATCGCTTACTGAGCCTATCCGCTGCTTTACTTAACATCAAACCAGAATCTCTCTGGATTTTCCGCCACATGTCTAGAGAGAGTTTCGTTGTGGAAACTATCAAATGCATCTCGCATTGCAATCCGCACCAAATTTCGAGCCTCAGTAAAACTTCGCCAATCTTGGAGATTTTGCGTTCGTCTAAATTATACGTGCCTTTTTCGGTGCTCCTGCATCAGCTTTCTGTCGTGTTTTGTGTACCATGGGGGATCAGGTCCGTCTGTTATTAATTTATTTGGTATGAATCTGTCGAATGCTGTTAATACCATTTCTTTGAAATTAAGCCACATATGGTCTTCAGTTACGGAGTTTGGAAGGATTGGAGGCTGTCTCTTAGAAAGACGTCAACCGATTTTCAGTTACTTTTATAAATAGACATATTTCGCGTTTAGGTTTTAATGAATTTCTTTGTTACGGAATTGAGCCTCGCTACGACTGTATGTTCACTAATCCCTGTATCCGTCGTGATGCTCAGGATGATTTGTGGCTAAGAGGTCACGTGTATTTTCGTAACCATTTACAATTTGAATGGCCTCGTGAACTAATTGTTCAAAATAATTTTGAAAAAAAGCATTTAGAACAATTACGGAAGTTGTTTTCTATGTACAATAGGGTGTGAAAATGTATTTTCGTCAACATACGGAAGGTAGATTGAAGTCACTGCCAACTATAATTGTATGAGTAGGGTACCTATTTGTCATCAGACTCGAGTTTTCTTTGAACTGTTCAGCAACTGTTTCATCTGAGACCGGGGGGTCGGTAAAAGGAGCCAGTTATTAATTTATTCCGGTTGTCGAATATAATCTCTGTCCATATTAAGTCACAGAAACTATCTGCTTCAATGTCGCTTGTGAGCTGGAATACACATTACATTATTTTTCCTTAAGTTTTGCTTCTTGTTTCTGTTGTAGTGGAGATCATTACAATTACGGCTTTTCCCTCCAAAACGTAGGATGCTTTCTCTGTGACCCTGTAAATACCAGAGCTAAACAATGTTGAACAACAACGTACGTTGCAAGCATAGCATTCTGTATTACTTCATTTCCTTATTTCTAACATTTTAAAATTGTACGTCGACTTTAGATGACATGTCAATCATAGATGTTCTTATCTCTGTGTATGAACGTACTTTCAGTCATGTTTTGAACATTGTCCCGCTACACTTCATTAACTAATGTTTCGCCGCAATGGATATCGGATTTTAGAGAGTAAATTAGTGTGGAGTACGTCGTTCTTCTTTTCAAACATCCACATTCCCATTTCTTCTTTCCTTATTCTCTTTTGGGCATGCAGTTGTAGTAATTAAAGTAGGCACAAATGCAGTGATCAAAAAAGAAATGATTAGCGTACATTCGCATTCTCTTTACATCGTTCCTTTCTTGTTGCTTCCATGGCGATGGACTGTTTCTATCGCAATCAGTAATCGTGAAAGGAAGCTACCGTACAGTCAGAGGGATCTTATATTTATACTTGGCAGAACTGATTACATACTGACATAATCGTCAGAATTGCTTTCGTTTCCTAAAAGTTATAAATATTTCGATTTCGGAAAAGAACCTCTGTATTTCGCCAAGATGTCGAAGAAGAAGGTCCTTTATGTACTGGTTGTATCGAGTAAGATGTGGAGAGTGGGGTTTGTTTGAAAGCGGACAGAAGCAGTACGAGGAAGGGCGTCCCTTAGCTGAGGGATCGCTACTCAAGCTACCTGGCGAAGGAGTAAGTGTGGCAAATGTCCGGCCTGGCAAAAGTCCGGCATTAACTGACGGGCGGATGGGGTGGGGGAGGGGGGGGGGGGGAACGTGCACAGTCGGCATTTTGCACAGGCGGGGCGCTGGCGCTGGTTGAGCGGATCCACTGGCGAATGCGGGCAGTGTGTTCGCAGCCCAGGCAGAGGCGGCGCCTCGGACTGACTGCACGGCGTAAACGCGAGCGGAAGCGAACTGGTTCTCTCCGTGGCGAATCGCGCACCGTAGCGTGCTCCAGCTAAAGGCTTCTCCGACAGGCACACCAACATAGAGCCCTGTAACACTGAAAAGGAGTACCGAGAGAGAAGTGCTCCGATTGAAAAGGGTGTGAGGAAGTGCTGCACACTTCTACCCCTACTGTTAAATATATCTTGTTGTGATCTTCAGTCCGAAGACTTGTTTGATGCAGCTCTCCATGTTACTCTATTCTGTGCAAGCCTCTTCACCTCCAAGTAGCTACTGCGACCTACATCCTTCTGAATCTCCTTATTCATCTCTCTACCTCCCCCTACGACTTTTACCCCCTCGCATGTCTCCAGTAGTAAATTAGTTGAAGAATGAAATTTTCAGTCTGCAGCGGAGTATGCGCTGATATGAAACTTCCTGGCAGATGAAAACTGGGTGCCGGACCGAGACTCGAACTCGGGACCTTTGCCTTTCGCGGGCAAGTGGACGGGGCGTGAGTCGTGCTTGGGTAGCTCAGTTGGCAGAGCACTTGCCCAGGAAAGGCGAAGGTCCCGAGTTCGAGTCTCGGTCCGGCACACAGTTTCAATCTGACAGGGAGTTTCATATCAGCGCACACTCCGCTGCAGAGTGAAAATTTCACTCTGGAAACATCCCCCAGGCTGTGGCAACGCCATGTCTCCGCAATATTCTCTCTTCCAGGAGTGCTAGTTCTGTAAGGTATGCAGGAGAGTTTCTGCGAAGTTTGGAAGGTAGGAGACGAGGTACTGGCGGAATTAAAGCTGTGAGGACGGGGCGTGAGTCGTGCTTGGGTAGCTCAGTTGGTAGAGCACTTGCCGGCGAAAGGGAAAGGTCCCGAGTTCGAGTCTCGGTCCGGCAGACAGTTTTAGTCTGCCAGGAAGTTTCAGTAAATTAGTTATCCCTTGATGCCTCAGAATGGGTCCTATCAACCGGTCCCTTCTTCTAGTCATGTTGTACCACAAATTTCTCTTCTCTTCAGTCCCATTCAGTACCTGCTCATTAGTCACATGATCTACCCATCTAATCTTCAGCATTTTTCCGTAGCACCACATTTCGAAAGCCTTTATTCTCTTCTTGTCTAAACTATTTATCGTCCATGTTTCACTTCCACACATGGGTGCACTCCATTCAAATATTCCAGAAAGGACTTCCTGATACTTAAATCTATACTCGACTTTAACAAATTTCTCTTCTTGAGAAACGCTTTCTTTGCCAGGCTACATTTTGTATCCTCCCTATTTCGACAGTCATCATGTATTCTGCTTCCCAAACAGCAAAACTCATTTACTACTTTAAGTGCCTCATTTCCTAATCTACTTCCGTCAGCATCACCTGATTTAATTCCAATACATTCCATATTAATGCTTCTGTTTCTATTCCCAGGTACATTTCTTTCAGGGTATCGGCATTTCTTCATGCTCTTCCAATGTCGTCAACATATGCACATATATAGACAATTTTCATGAAGATCTTGCCTCTTTTGTTGATGTTATTTACTACGCTGTGAAGCACTGTATTGGATAAGACGGTAGAGAAACTGTCACCTTAGTTCACTCCTTTATTCAAGACAAAGCTTTCACCTGTCCTACTGAATATCACAGTAGATCATCATTCCCGTGTGTGTGGCTACAAAACGAACGAAGCGAATGAGAGGGTTGTAGACTATCCCTCATGTTATTCAATTTGTACACTGAGGAAGCAGGAAAAGAAAAGAAAGAAAAATTTGGAGTAGGAATTAGAGTCCAGGGAGAAGAAATAAAAACTTTGAGGTTTGCCGACGACACTGTAATTCTGTCAGGGACAGCAAAGGACTCGGAAAGGCAGTTGAACGGAATGGACAGTGTCTTGAAAGGAGGATATAAGACGAACATCAACAAAAGCAACACAAGGATAATGGAATGTAGTCGAATTAAATCAGGCGATGCTAAGGGAATCGAATTAGGAAACGAGACACTTAAAGTAGTAGATGAGTTTTGCTATTTGGGCAGCAAGATACCTGATGATGGACGAAGTAGAGAGGATATGAAATGTAGAGTGGCAATGGCAAGGAAAGCATTTCCGAAGAAGAGAATATAGATGTAAGTGTTAGGAAGTCTGCCGGCCATTGTGGCCGTGAGGTTCTAGGCGCTTCAGTCCGGAACCGCGCTGTTGCTACGGTCGCAGGTTCGAATCCTGCCTCGGGCATGGACTTGTGTGATGTCTTTACGTTAGTTAGGTTTACGTAGTTCTAAGTCCAGGGGACTGATGACCTCAGATGTTAAGTCCCATAGTAATTAGAGCCATTTGAACAATTTTTTTAGGAAGTCTTTTCTGAAGGTATTTGTCTGGAGTGTGACCACGTATGAAAGTGAAACTGGACGATAAACAGTTTAGACTAGAAGAGAATAGAAGCTTTTGATATGTGGTGCTACAGAAGAATGCTGATGATTAGATGGGCAGATCACGTAACTAATGCACAACCTGACTAGAAGATGTGATCGGTCGGTAGGACACATCCTGAGACATTAAGGAATCACCAGTTTACTACTACAGGGAAATGGGGGGGGGGGGGTAAAGATCATAGAGGGTGACCAAGAGATGAATACAGTAAGCAGATGTTAAAGGATGTAGGTTGAAGTAGTTACTCGGAGATGAAGAGGCTTGCACGGGATATAGTAGCGTGGAGAGGTGCAATAAACCGGTTTTCAGACTAAGACCACATTAACAGCAGTATAAATTTGGACATTATAGTTGAAAAAAAAAACGAATGTGCTGCACAATAAAAAGACAGAGAGTCAGTTGCATAATTTAAAATCTAGAAGGATGGTTTCTTTACTCCGTAACACAAACGAATGGAAAATGAGTGTTACACACGAATATACACTGAGGTGATGTATATCTTGGGTTGGCGATATGCACATACAAGGGCGGCTGTAGTATCGCATACACACGGCATGTAAGCGCAGCACATTAGCCGAGCTGTCATTTTGTACTCAGGTGAATCACGTGATAAGGTTTCCGACGTGTTCATGGCCTCACGACGGGAACTAACAGACTCTGAATGCGAAATTGTAGTTGCGTCTACACACATGGGACATTCAGTTCGGGAAATTGTCAAAGAATTCAACATCACGAGACCTACAGGGTCAAACGTGTGCCGAGAATACTAAATTACCCGCATTACCTCTCACCCCTGACAAAGGAGTCGGTGACGGGCTTCACTTAACGACCTAGAGCAGCTGTTTTCACGTAGAGATGTCTGTGCTAATACCCAAGAAACATTGCGTGGCCCAACCACAGAAATCAGTGTGGGAAGGTACCCGTTAGGACAGTGCGGCGAAATTTGGCGATAATGGGCTATGGCTGCAGACGACCGACGCGAATGCCTTTGCCTACAGGAGGACCTCGCCTGCAGCGCCTCTCCCGGGCTCGTGATCATGTCACTTGGACCCTAGACGAATGTTCAGATGAGTCCGGAATTCAGTTGGTAGGAGCTGATGGTAGGGCTAGAGTGTGGGGCAAACACCAGGTGGCCACGGACCCAAATGGTCTACAAGGCACTGCATACGCTGGTGGTGGTTCCATAACGTGTAGTGGACTGGGTGCTCTGGTCCAACTGAACCGACCAGTGATTGGAAATGGTTACGTAAGGCTACTTGGAGACTATTTGCAGCCATCCATTCATGGACTTATTGTTCCCAGTCAGCGATGTCGTAGCACCGGGCCACAATTCTTCTCGACTGGTTTGAAGGATATTCTCGTCAGCTCGAGCGAATGATTTGGCAGCCCAGATCGCCCGATGTGATTCCCATCCAACATTTATGGAACGTGGCAGAGAGGTGAGTTCGTGCACAAAATCCTGCACCGGCGAAACTTTCGGAGTTATGAACGACTATGGAGGCAGCACGTCTCAGTATTTCTGCAGGGGACTTCCAATGACTTCTTGAGTCGACGCCGTCTAGAACTGCTGCGCTACAGCGCGTAAAAGGAGGTTCGACACGATATTAAGAGGTATCGCATGACTGTTGTCACCGCAGTGTAATGAAACAGATGAAACGTCCCCTTTGAACAATTATACAAGACTATGCTTAAACTGACACACAATATTTTTAGCGCAACGCAATCTGATTTTCAAAAATCCATACAAAAGAATGGCCCTGACTAACATTAACCTATACCTTTCACAAATCACTTACCTCACCAAAAATCTTCGTTACTCGAACTACTGCAATACAGCGAGCGCCACTACTGCCAGGTAAATAAAAGATTCAAACTACTGAAGGCACTAACTACTGATAGGCATAGTTAGCAAATGAAAGATTTTAATAGAGAACAAACAATGTATTTACCTTAATAATCATAATATATATAGCAGTTCATGCCATCCAGTCTTACAAATTTCAAATCTCCGCCATTTCTCTCCCCACATCCACCACTGCTGGCGGCTCACCTCCAACTGCGCAACGCTACGTGCTGTTCACATCCAGCTGCCGCTGCCAACACTACAATGGCAGACAACAATGCAAACTAGCCACAGACTGCACACAGCACAGCCAGTGATTTTCATACAGAGCGCTACGTAACGTTGCCAATAAGAAAACAAACAGCCTACTTACATAGCCCCCATGCTCCCCACAAAAAATTTTACAAATTGTTTTCGGCAGTGGCCAATAATGATTTGAGAAAATTTTTCATAATCACAACAACAAAGATATCAAATGCACACACTTATTGATAAAATGTTGGTCAAAAGCTAAAATTTTCTCACAGTCCATAAAGACAGTCCAGATTGTTCATCATAGTAAAATTGCAGTGTTTTTCTCAAAGTCCGAGCAGTAAAAGAAAATTCACACGGAAGTAGTGGATTTCCATGCAGTCTTGAAGAAGTAGTGTTGTCCTTCAAACAGAAAGACAATGCTGACTCTTGACATGCTGTCAGGTAATGGGCCACAACAGAGCAAACCCACAGCAGAGTCATTCGACGTTTTGAAGAATATTGGTGGGTAGGTCATCACAGAGTAGACCCACTGTAGTCCTGGTAGAGAGTATGGTATTGGTGGGCCACCAGAGGTGCAGACCCACTGTAGTCCTTGTAGAAATAATGGTATTGGTGAGTCATCAAAGGTGTGGACCCACTGTAGTCCTTGAAGAAATAATGGTATTTGTGGGTCATCAAAGATGCAGACCCACTGTAGTCCTTGTAGAGATGGCCAGCAGCCATCTGTTGTGACTGTGCAGGTGCACAATCACCATTGAAGAGTCTTGCAGATAATATAGCAAGTCCATAACCACCACTTGTGCACTCACAAAGTTTTTGGTATTGTCCTTAGAACCAGCAATGCTGTTATCCAGTCCCTTGCTGAATTATTAACACACGTGCAAACACTAACAGTCCCTACTTCTCACATACTGTCCATATAGTATGACCAACAGAAACGTGTGCAGTGAAATGGAACTTACAAGTTACTTAATTTGATGAACTGCTGGCAATTACAATTTTATAACATAAGAATACAATAACAAAGGGACAAAATACATCATTAAAAACATAATAATACAGATAACATTTGTAGTAATACAGGCTTTACAAAATAATAGAAATAAACATATACATCAGTGTTACAGGAATTATGAGATAAGTAAATACATAAAAGATCAGAATAACTTTTGAAACATCAACTTTACACATAAGCATTAAAACAAAACAGAATAAATAATGTCTAAGCATATTTACAAGGTAAATATATTATTAATGCCAATTATATTGGAGGATAACAGTATTCCTCATCATAGTGAATGTAGCTTAGTATTAGAAGAAGAAAAAATTCTATGAAACTACACAGAGACAGGAAGAAAACAAATACACAAGGGTACACAAACACATAGTGGGATAACACAAAAGGAAAGGACAGGGTTTGTTTTCAGTGTAACATTTGGTACTGCAGTCCAACCCAAAACTTCATTCCATAGATGTTTCATCTTATTTCAACATTTGTTTCCACCAAAAAAATCCTATTCAAGCATGCTTTCTGTATTTATATGTTCACATATTTCTTACCTCATTATTCATTTTCCATTATCTTACTTCATCATTTATTTCCAAGAAAATCGTACCTAAACCTGTTGTCCCTAAACCCTACTTTTTTGGTTCATATCCTCTTTCAAAATACTGTTTTGGCCAAACCATTTTCTTATAGCTTCTCAATGTATTTCTTCCAATTCATCACAACTTGTTCTCTTATATGGCCTACCCCATCTTAAGCTAACTTAAATCTACTGAGCTCAGATGCTAAACTAAGGGACGAGGCAATGCAGCAGCACAAGACAGTTAACACAAACAGCAATGACAAAAAAAAAAAATGGAAATTGGCAAAGCAATTGCAATAATACAACTAATATAAGGCACTGTGCAGCAAACAAGAAAAATAAATCCGTAGTAAAACTGGCTTAACAGCGTAATACAAAGTCAAATTCAGTAACATTATGCCTGGCAAACAGCAGCAGCAAATGCAATAACTTATATCTAAACATGACAAAGCTCAAGCAGAAAAAATATTACAGTAAAAATGGCCATGTTTAATTCCGATGTCCCATCTTAACACAATGGTGATGCATCACCTTAACTTACACTACTAAATAAGTTACCCAGTCATCGACAAAAATTATGTATGCAATTCCTGTGAAGGGAAATGTCTTTTTGTACTCCCTCGTTTTTTTGAAGTAGGTTTTAAAATGGTTATTTACTGGATCTGTAGGCATAAAATATTTATATTAGTACATCTACAAAATTTTATTTTAACCAATGCTGCAGTGCAGCTAGGAACTAGATATTAAACAAAATAGGCAAAGCAAGGTGTGAAATGTCATTCACTAGCCATATGGCATTTCATAATGCAGTAAACTATCTTTCAACTAGCAAGACAATAGACATGAAATGTTTCTCATCATTTCATTTCAGTAAATATCATAAATTAAGAACTCTACAGTGTAATCATGTTTTCAAGTTTGAGGTTGTCGTATTTACGATGCTTTCTACAAAGGAATGTCAATAGCGAGGATAATGGCCTCTTTTTTTTTTCTTCTCCACCTGTGCCTCTGAAAGGCACACACTAATGGGTTTTTTCCAGGCGTCTGTCGTGCAGCTGGGTGCCCACGACGCATTACGTGAAGGTGGTCACTTAACTTTCTTACCGAAATATTTACGACAGCAGTTTCCGCTACACTGACCGTCTCATATAAAAATATTTCACAGGTCAAGAATTTGCGTTACAAATCTGTAGAAACAAAATCCTATTGATATAACAGTGTCCAAAAAATTTTCGTCGGCATTGTAATACATTCACGCATTTACATACATTTCATAACTCTTAAAGTACAATTCTTCGTTTCCAACAACCTTTTTCACAAACCAGAGTCCCTAACCACTACTCATTATTCCTTACCTTATACATCGACACTTCTTCAATATTTCATCATACCAGATACGTAGCATAATCAAATAACTCATATAGCATCAGCTTATTGATCATAAACATACCTCAACAGCATAATACACATCGGCGTCGTAAAAATAACATCATAACAACTCAGTCAAATCTCAAAAACGTCGTAGCTTTCTGCAATAATGTCAAAACCTAAAAAAAATTCTCTGCTCATTTCAATAGTGTCATCTACCTCAAACGTACTTTAAAAATCATGATCCCATACCAAATACATCATTCAAAGCTCTCATAGTATCACAGTGGTTCCGAAAAAATATGAAGAGTTCACAAAGTACAAACAAAATACAGTTTGATAAGTGTGAAGTTATCCAACTGTGTAATTACGTAAACATCTGTCACTGACGTAGTAAAAAGATGTTTGTCTCTCAGTTAAATGATCAGATAGCCGTGTATTTTATGTGTTAGAGAAATATGGTACCGATGTGTAAAGTTGTATAAGCAAATACCATATTAGCTAGGGCTCCTTGTGCTTGCCAAACACATGGTACACAAAGTAAGCGTGTACCCCCCTGAGGATTAATGTAATTATACCCTCAGGTGTTACAGATTACAGCAATGGAATGAAATGTATCATGGAAAACCTTTGTATCTTGTACTTCAAATATCTTTAAAAATAAATGTTTTAAGTACAAAATTAATCACTCAAATACGTGTACTGTAGCGCTAAACTGTGCGTCTTGTTGTAAGATAATCTCTGTGGAAGTGTCGTAGGTATCGTCCTCCGAAAGCTAAGTTCTGCAGAAGTCAATGTGCTTACCTCATGATACACAAAAGTGAAATGCTTTGCGTATAGATATCTTAGTTATTACACTTATTGCCGTGATCAAGGAAGTACTGTGCTGTAACGTATTGTTGTGCTACGGAAAAGGCAGTCTCATTGTAGCTATACCACAAAAGTTACTACTAAAACATGTTTTACTTTCCAGAAGAATTCAGAAAAACTGTGCAGATATAAAACAGATACACTGCAAAAGCAACATTGTAAATTGTCACTCATTAGTAGCGTCGTGATAAAATCGTGTAGCTGTCACATAAACTAACCACTGTCATCTGGTATTTCACAGAAAGTACTTTAAATCCAGAATATATTTGCAAGTAAATCAAAATGTTGCATTAAAATCTCATTAGCAGTACCAGTATATGTTCTAAGTATGTGAGCCTTATAGTCGTTACGTAATCGTGCAACTAACCAGCAAGAATGTACAAATAACAACATCGTGTCGTCTGTTCACTATAACAATGCATTCATAATTTCTGTTGAAATAAGTTCTCTTGGTTCTTGACTGGATATTTAACTTCAAACATTGTTGCATATTAACAGATTCTGACAAAGCCTACTAGCAATGTAAAGTGAAAAGTTATATGGCAAAGACAAAGTTAAAAAGCAGATTATCTTTCAATAAACGGTTTTACATGTGAAATGTGGTGTAAACCTTTACTCTTCCTAGTACGCAGTGTTTCAACTTCAACGCAATTATCATGTGGTATACGTCGGACTCTGTAAGGTCCATTGTAAACTAGAAAGAATTTGTGACTCAAGTGTTTCTTCTTATGTGACAATGAAAGAGCTTTAATGAGAACTTTCTGACCAATATATAATTTCTTTGCATTTGCTTTACCGTGTAGTTTTCTCCTTTTGTCTGCTGCAGATTTTATATTTTTAATAGCTAAATCAATTATGTCCATGCTGCTGCAAACGTCGTCGAACTGTTCGTGCAGATGGTTGCTGTCTTGCAGACGTCCCCATCTGTTGACTCAGGGATCGAGACGTGGCTGCACGATCCGTTACAGCCATGCGGATAAGATGCCTGTCATCTCGACTGCTGGTGATACGAGGCTGTCGGGATCCAGCACGGCGTTCCGTATTACTCTCCTGAAGCCACCGATTCCATAGTCTGTTAACAGTCATTGGATCTCGACCAACGCGAGCAGGAATGTCGCGATACGATAAACCGCAATCGCGATAGGCTACAATCCAATCTTTATCAAAGTCGGAAACGTGATGGTACGCATTTCTCCTCCTTACACGCGGCATCACAACAACGTTTCACCAGGCAATGCCGGTCAACTGCTGTTTGTGTATGACAAATCGGTTGGAAACTTTCCTCATGTCAGCACGTGTAGGTGTCGCCACCGGCGCCAACCTTGTGTAAATGCTATGAAAAGCTAATCATTTACATATCACAGCATCTTCTTCCTGTCGGTTAAATTTCGGGTCTGTAGCACGCCATCTTCGTGGTGTAGCAATTTTAATGGCCAGTAGTGTACATTCGACGCGACATTGGGCGACCTGCGCGCCGGGTGGGGATGAACACAGCACAACACCCGGTCCCTGAGCGGAGAAAATCCGCGACCCAACGGGGAATCGAACCCGGGCGCGTAGGACGGCATTCCGTCACGCTGGCCACTCAGTTATAGGGGCGGACGATGTCCCAATAATACTTTGTCACCATTCGAGAATGTGGCATAACTCAACAGAGTATGTGTTTCATCCCGGTGGGGACTTTTAGACGGCTCATTTGACAAACTTTCCAGTGTGGTTGTGAAGCAGTGCACAAAATGTTGGAGCTGCAGCCGACAAAACAGCGGGCCGTGTGCGGCGTGCTGTGTCGCGCTCCGCGTCGTTCTCGCAGCCCCTCGCGTGACGGAGCAGGGAGCGAGCCCAGCTCCCATATGGCAGCCCCCAGTGCTGCGCCGCTACGCACGCCTATTGTCTGCCGAGTGCGTGTGTGTGTGTGCGTGCGTGAGCGTGCGTGCTCTGCCGGTAGCGGCAGGGGCTGTCCCTGCCGGCGAAAGAGGCAGGATTAATTACTGTTCTGGCCGCGCCGCTCAGTCCCGCCTGTGGAGTCTGGAGCGGGTTAAAGGCGCGCCTGGTGGAGGATGAAGAGTGGCGGTGGTGGTATGGGGGGGGGGGGGCGCAGCGGCGTCGATAGGGCGAGTCGTGTCTACCAGTGCGGCAGTCGATAACCGGCGCTCTGTTGTCGCGTCGCACGCCTTTAGGAGACATTCACTGGTTGAATCACCCACAGTATAAGCCGGCAAGTGCTCCTCCTGATGACGGACAGTGAATTACAGAGGGTCCGCCTTTCTGCAAAAACACAGTTTTTGATTTGTTCAACACGGGAACATGTTTCGCCCCTTGTGGCATCATTAGCCAGATTATTTTTTCTTCTATTGTTTACGAAATGTATAGCGAAGTTAATCCGTGGACAAGGAATAAAAACTTTGAGGTTCGCTGTAGACATTGTAATTCTGTCAGAGACAGCAAAGGAACGGAATGGGCAGTGTCTTGAAAGAAGGATATAAGATGAACATCAACAAAAGCAAAACGAGGATAATGGAATGTAGTCGAACTAAGTCAGGTGATGCTGAGGGAATTAGATTAGGACATGAGACACTTAAACTAGTAAAGGAGGTTTGCTATTTGGGGAGCAAAATAACTGATGATGGTCGAAGTAGAGTGGATATAAAATGTAGACTGGCAATGGCAAGGAACGCGTTTCCGAAGAAGAGAAATTTGTTAACATCGAGTATAGATATAAGTGTCAGGAAGTCGTTTCTGAAAGTATTTGTGTGGAGTGTAGCCATGTATGGAAGTGAAACATGGACGATAAATAGTTAAGACAAGAAGAGAAAAGAAGCTTTCGAAATGTGGTGCTACAGAAGAATGCTGAAGATTAGATGGGTAGATCACATAACTAATGAGGAGGTATTGAATAGAATTGGGGAGAAGAGGAGCTTGTGGCACAACTTGACAAGAAGAAGGGACCGGTTGGTAGGACATGTTCTGAGGCATCAAGAGATCACAAATTTAGTACTGGAGGGCAGCGTGGTGGGTAAAAATCGTAGAGGGAGACCAAGAGATGAATACACAAAGCAGATTCATGAGGATGTAGGCTGCAGTACGTACTGGGAGATGAAGAAGCTTGCACAGGATAGAGTAGCATGGAGAGCTGCATCAAACCAGTCTCAGGACTGAAGAGCACACAACAACAATATAGGGAAACTGAAGTAAAGTGGCAATTCTAAGAGAAACAGAACTTTCACCAAACTATGGTTACTGATACAAACTGGCCCGCTTACACATTTTGAGTCTATATACACTCCTGGAAATTGAAATAAGAACACCGTGAATTCATTGTCCCAGGAAGGGGAAACTTTATTGACACATTCCTGGGGTCAGATACATCACATGATCACACTGACAGAACCACAGGCACATAGACACAGGCAACAGAGCATGCACAATGTCGGCACTAGTACAGTGTATATCCACCTTTCGCAGCAATGCAGGCTGCTATTCTCCCATGGAGACGATCGTAGAGATGCTGAATGTAGTCCTGTGGAACGGCTTGCCATGCCATTTCCACCTGGCGCCTCAGTTGGACCAGCGTTCGTGCTGGACGTGCAGACCGCGTGAGACGACGCTTCATCCAGTCCCAAACATGCTCAATGGGGGACAGATCCGGAGATCTTGCTGGCCAGGGTAGTTGACTTACACCTTCTAGAGCACGTTGGGTGGCACGGGATACATGCGGACGTGCATTGTCCTGTTGGAACAGCAAGTTCCCTTGCCGGTCTAGGAATGGTAGAACGATGGGTTCGATGACGGTTTGGATGTACCGTGCACTATTCAGTGTCCACTCGACGATCACCAGTGGTGTACGGCCAGTGTAGGAGATCGCTCCCCACACCATGATGCCGGGTGTTGGCCCTGTGTGCCTCGGTCGTATGCAGTCCTGATTGTGGTGCTCACCTGCACGGCGCCAAACACGCATACGACCATCATTGGCACCAAGGCAGAAGCGACTCTCATCGCTGAAGACGACACGTCTCCATTCGTCCCTCCATTCACGCCTGTCGCGACACCACTGGAGGCGGGCTGCACGATGTTGGGGAGTGAGCGGAAGACGGCCTAACGGTGTGCGGGACCGTAGCCCAGCTTCATGGAGACGGTTGCGAATGGTCCTCGCCGATACCCCAGGAGCAACAGTGTCCCTAATTTGCTGGGAAGTGGCGGTGCGGTCCCCTACGGCACTGCGTAGGATCCTACGGTCTTGGCGTGCATCCGTGCGTCGCTGCGGTCCGGTCCCAGGTCGACGGGCACGTGCACCTTCCGCCGACCACTGGCGACAACATCGATGTACTGTGGAGACCTCACGCCCCACGTGTTGAGCAATTCGGCGGTACGTCCACCCGGCCTCCCGCATGCCCACTATACGCCCTCGCTCAAAGTCCGTCAACTGCACATACGGTTCACGTCCACGCTGTCGCGGCATGCTACCAGTGTTAAAGACTGCGATGGAGCTCCGTATGCCACGGCAAACTGGCTGACACTGACGGCGGCGGTGCACAAATGCTGCGCAGCTAGCGCCATTCGACGGCCAACACCGCGGTTCCTGGTGTGTCCGCTGTGCCGTGCGTGTGATCATTGCTTGTACAGCCCTCTCGCAGTGTCCGGAGCAAGTATGGTGGGTCTGACACACCGGTGTCAATGTGTTCTTTTTTCCATTTCCAGGAGTGTATTTTTATAATGTATCTCCAACAATATTTTAAAGTGAAAAATAAAATTGTGTGTAGGAACTATACGCATTTTTCAGAAACATACATATGTTGTTGTGGTCTTCAGTCAGAAGACTTGTTTGATACAGCACTCCATGCTACTCTATCCTGTGCAAGTAACTACTGCAACCTATATCCTTGTGAATCTGCTAAGTGCGTTCATCTGTTGGTCTCCCTCTACGATATTTACCCCTAGACCATTCCCTCCAGTACTAAATTGACGTTTCCTTGATGCCTCAGAATATGTCCCACCAATCGATCCCTCCTTCTATTCAGATTGTGCCTCAAATTTCTCTTCTCCTCAATTCTTTGCCGACCGTTGAGGCCTAGCGGTTCTAGGCGCTTCAGTCTGGAACCATGCTGCTGTTACGGTCGCAGGTTCAAATCCTGCCTCGGGCATGGATGTGTGTGATGTCCTTAGTTTGGTTTAAGTAGTTCTAAGTTCTAGGGGACTGATCACCTCAGATGTCAAGTCTCATAGTGCTCAGAGCGATTTTGAACCCACTTCTTTTAAGTACTTCCTCATTAGTTGTGTGCTCTAACCATCTAAGCTTCGGCATTCTTCTGTAGCACCACATTTCGAAAGCTTCTATTCTCTTCTTGTCTAAACTATTTATCGTCCACGTTTCACTTCCATACATGCTTACACTCCATCCAAATACTTTCAGAAAAGACTTCCTGACACTTAAATCAATACTTCATCTTAACAAATTTCTCTCCATCAGAAACGCTTTTCTTGCCATCGCCAGTCTACATTTTATATACTCTCTACTTCGGCCATCATCAGTTATTTTGTTTCCCAAATGGCAAAACTCATCTACTACTTTTAGTGTCTCGTTTCCGGATCTAATTTCATCAGCATCACCTGATATGATCTGACTACATTCCATTATTCTCGTTTTGCTTTTGTTGGTGTGTGGACACTTTTCCTTGACAGTAGAGGCTGCTAGCAGAAAAACCATTTGGTCTTTCGTTCCGCTCTGTCAACTGTTATGCTGATATCCGTAGATCATTGGTTCCATAAAATTTGTTTTCCATTTAAAAATATAACTAAGGATTTCTTGTTCTTCGTTTTCACACATCTTAATCTTGCGAGGTGCCGGGGCTAGCAGTGTATTTAACACTAAATTCTTCGAGAATCTTCATATATAAATGATGCTCTAAGGCCCCCCTATTCTAACTCCGACTTTTGCTGTTGCACATGGATTAAAAAGAAACGCGAACTGACTGTAATCGACCCTGCAAGTGGAGTAGAAAAGAGTTTGGCACCTGCAATAATTTAGTTTGATAGAAATTAATTAAATAAAGGAAAGTTTCAGTAACGTAGTGAGAAATGAAAGGGTTGCTCTACCGATTAACAGAATGAAAGTTCTGTCCAAAATAACAATATGATTTATTATGACTAAACTCAAAATAATAAACAAAACACATGAAACATTTTACAATAAATCAAATTGGCTCAAATTGGATACTCAAATAAATGCTGTGAAGGTGAAGTTGTCCGTAAACTAGATTGTGACTTTTATGACGAAGTGGTATGTGGAGCCAATTCCTTGCAACTCAAATCTTAAGAGAAAACACACAGCCAACCCAACATTAATTGCTGCTACCCAAGACAGAACAAAGTCAGAAAAAGACGAACAGGCGCGCTCTGCTGAGCTCTGATTATCACCTAGGAAAATCCCTATCTGCCGGTGCCGCGGACATACGTTACGAAACTGTCTTCTTAACTGCCAGAACACGATCTGGCGTACCGGAGGCGATGGCTGGTTGCTTCGATGTCCAGTCGTGGTGATGATAATGTCGCGAGTATAGCCCGAAACAAATTATCCTGGTTTGGTTGTTCCAGACTAAAGACTTTCTAGCAATACAAATGCGCCTCTGATGGAGACGAAGAAGGCTCGCCACACAATCACTGACGGTACAGTGATTGATTTTAACAAGCGAAGTCACACTGTATCTCCGATACAGTCAAATTTAGCCAAAACTGCTCAAGACAGACAACATAGGCCGCTTGTACGCAGAACGCTCATCTACCAACTGTACTCGGAAAGTTACGTTGAAGTCGAAACTTCAGCAACTTCGTCAAACAGTTACAATTAAATGAAAGTATATTAGACAGCCAACGGAAAGCAGGCTGTCCAGAGCAGCGAGAGCTCAGTCTTGTAACCTACTTCGACTGAAAGGCGAGAGCCGACTCCTCAAGAGCACCTGTACAGGCCGAACACAGAACATTCCCGCCCCCACCACAGTGGCCGTGGTTAAACATTCCAATCAGCAACTCGAAAACCGGCGGAAAACTCCACTCTATTGTTGATGCACTACTGTTCCACCAATGGAGATACTTGGCGCCAATTTCTGCGGCGATTTTGCTACGTCACGGAGCTATGCCCTGAGCAAGCCAATCACAGTTACTATACGGCAGAAAACGCGGGAATTTGCGCGCCAAGGCTGCCTGGAAACACAAGTCATTCCCACGCCTCGGTGGTAGCCCGCCAGAAAGTGCTTTCGCCAAGTTTCTGCGAAGTAACGGAACTTCTAGCCCAGCCGCTACTTCAGGCCCCGGTGAGCGTGTCTCCGCCGCTATTCTACAATGTCGGCGTCTGGAAAGTATTCACTCGACTCCCTCACACCTGTCGGCTTACCCTTTCAAGATCAGCAGTGCTCGCCTGTCGCCAGACCACCCGGGTGACGAGAGACGCTGCGTGGGAAGTTCGCGTGTGAAGGTATAGCAACTTTTCACCGCATGCAATTAGAGAGGAAAATTAGATAGAAATATGAGAGGGGGCTCATGCCACCTCTCAATCTTTCCCATAATCCTTTTACCACATATTGCATCCCTATTTTTCTCCAGAAGTCTCCTTTTCAGTATTGTACATTGAACATCAGACTCCTTCGGTTCTGTAGAAAAAGGCATTTTGTCATTCCTCACTGCCTAAGTTGCATTTCCCATCCTGCAGGGATCCACGTTTGTTGCTCTAATTTCCGACATATTTTCAAGACATCTTGATGTTATAATACGCAAAACGATTCCAAGCGCCTGGTCAGACTATTTTTAATCAGATTTGTGTATTAGGTCAAATGTTAACATAACAGAGATGTTTCTAAATATCATTGATTAATTATTTACAAATAGTCACAAAGAGATAAAATGACAGATGGTACCTTTCGTTATACTAGAATTTAGAAAACAGTCTGTAGTATTATGTACGATACATGGAAGTAAATAACTCTTAAGGGGGAAAACAGATCAAATATGAACTACTGGGAAAAGATGCCATCTTCGCCACGTATACGTGAACCAACAAGAAGAATGTGAGTCACGTGCTTTGTATCAGTCGAATGAATATCAGAAACGTTTTTAATAAATCAGAACAAAACGAGCTTCCTCTGTCACACTCGCTGACAACAATCATGGTGTGTACTAGAAATAGTTTCACTACTTATCGACAGGCAGCAGCACCGTACAAGACAAAATATATGCAATGGCCACTTCTCCCAATCTGGCCACTTTACCCCACTTTCCCCTCCATGCAAATTTCGTGTGGGTTGGGAGTAGGTTAATCAGATTTAATTGTTGTTTCAGTTACATGTGTACATTACATTTTTACGTTGTGTGTGCCCTTTGGCTGCCAACAGAAATCAGTCCCAAGTCTAAATAAATACAGCATGTCACCTCCAACACAGGGATCTTAGAGCAACATCTAAATTTTTGTGCAGAATATAAGCTTTAGGCTATGTATTCTGATAAAATAGTGCCACATGCTCCATTTCTTATGGTTACCATTGCAATGTTGGACTTGTCCTGAGCTTTTTGTTTGCCTGCTAAATGTGACCTGTGCACATCGGCAAAAAATTTTGTGAGACTTTAATATGGAGAAGTCTATGGTGTGATTTGTTGTTCATACACCATGTTGCATATTTTAACAGCGTTTACTTATAATTTCGCCTGCTCGTTGGTGAAGCCTGCATGTTGTTATGTTGCCGTGGCTTAAACGTATTGTTAATTAGTGGGTTAGGTTACTAATTTTTTCGAAAAAATGCACACATGTCTGCCTAAACGATATGTGGTGTAGTTTTGAAATTTATCACGGGTCTGATGGGGACATAGGGCTGAATTTTGTTTTATGGGCATTAGGTACCGTTCAAGGCTTATGATTGCACCTAATGTATCGTCTACTGAAGCTGGAGACATCATCAGAGGCTATCAAAAATCAGACATCAGTTTCAAACTTTAAGAAGCTCAGAAAGCCGAACT
Organism: Schistocerca nitens; assembly: GCF_023898315.1. NCBI lineage: Eukaryota > Metazoa > Arthropoda > Insecta > Orthoptera > Acrididae > Schistocerca > Schistocerca nitens. The sequence continues at coordinate 20,639,908 of NC_064623.1, read as the reverse complement.
GTTTATACGTATCAGTGCAACGATCGTTTCCCGACGTCATAAGACCCGCTGCACAGTCGCACCGACGTGTGTTACGGAGCTTCTAGAGTGGAAGAGGTGGTGCTGTTTGCTTTATCGTAAGATCCGCAATTAGCGGGGACGCGACATTACCCATATCGCTGCCATTGGAACCTCACTAGTAGCACGTGTTTACGCAAGCTCAATAGGGATGTCTCAGTTATCAGAACAATCTTGTAGGATTTCGTTTCATAGTACTCGATTTGTACGCAGCGCTGGCTGCCCGAAGTCCCTGTGAGGTGTGCTCTGTGTAAACGGTTCTGGGGGTGGAGTCGCCAGGGCCTTCGTTAACAGGTCGTAATAACAGACACACACTCTCTCTGTCTCTGTCTCTCTGTGTGTGTGTGTGTGTGTGTGTGTGTGTGCGTGTGTCCGGAGCCATTTAATCGCCGCGGCACACAAAGGGCTCCAGAGTATCGGGTTATAAGGTTAACGACCACAGCTGCTGCGTGCTGCGCCCAGCGCGCATGCGCGGACAATTGCAACTCCCCCTCCCCCCACCACCCCCCTCCCCCTCCCCATCACGAAAACACTCACGCTGCACCGACATTCGATTGTTTTCAAATGAAGCCGCAAACGGAGGGGGGGGGGGGGGGGCAGCGCAGCGCGATAGCAAAGCGAAGTGGACGGACGCATCGCGGGGGCTTAAGGGCGTTCAGCGTTTGGCCCCGCCACGCGTTCCGTGGGTGGTCTGTTATTGTCTGTTGCGTTTCGGCGGTAATCGTCCAGGAGTTTAAAACAAATGCACCACTTCATTAAGATAACACCGGGAACAAAAGTATCCCCCCCCCCTCCCTGTACAGGGTGTATCGTAATTAATAGCGGAGACTGAAACGCCTGAAAGTATAATACAATAGAAAAAACGGCCCAGTAAACACTGACGCGAGAGCGGTCCGTTTGCGAGGTACAGTAACCGCGGATGCGCGATTACAGTCTGTTCATCGTAAGAGTAAACCTGATGTAAACATTACGCCATGTATTCTTCCGCGTTTGCTCGAATCTCACTGGATTTCGTTTCACGCGGAAGCGAAGCTGTGAGAAGTACAGTCAAGTACGATGACAAGGATACGTTTTATGCTGTGTCACACGCAGCACTGACCATGCCAGCGGTCCGACTAACCTGCAATCGTGTCAGCAGTTGCAGTTCTGGCGTGGAAACAGACGAGCAAAGAAACAATATAGGTTCTCAAGTCATTTAATTTTTAAACAGAATGAAATAACATTCGTCAAAACTCCAGCACTGCCGCGCTTCTTAAGTAACCAGACGGAAAGCATAAAATGTTCTCGTTTTCACCTTACGTAGTATTCTAATTACAAACAAGAGTGATGAAAATTAAGAACTAAAACACAGGGTAATCTTTCTGAGCGAAGCTATGTGTGGTAAAAAGCGTATTGCAGGGATTTCAACGTACTGTTGAATACTGAAGGCAATGAAGGTATGAATTACAATCAGTCGCCAGGTAATCTCATAGCTCCTTCCTTATCCGAATCCGAGAAATAAGTCGACCAACAACAGAATCCACGAAGCCAACCAAGCGGCGCATTTTCTCCTCTTCTCGAGTGACGTGCTGTTCTATATCCCGCCGACGCTCGGCAGTAACGTGTGAAAAAGCTGCGTGCGTAAGTTCCAGCACGTCTGACAGCTTAACTGTCTTGTTATTTCTCGCGACAAATCCCTTAACTCTTCTCCAGATCAGTTCTGTTGGAACAATGGCAAGTGTAAAAATGCAGCATTTGTATGGTCTGCTCGATGTTGTGAAAATGATTGTTTTTCATGATTCTACGACGCTTATCTGTATCTGTGGTATGAAACAATGCACATAGTCCAAATAAAGAGTATTTGGCTGTTCATTTTTGTCTTAAAAATTGAATATTTAGGTTTTGTTAATTCAAGCATCATTTATTACAAGTCTTTCATAAAATATCGATAATTAAGAATTTATATTTGAAATGAATACAAGAATTTCACGAGCAATATGTAATTAGAAACAAGAAGACGTGCGTTATTCATAAAACGTCATGATGAATTTTACAGTTACGGGATGTACGTATTTCAAATTGAACGAGAAAAAAAAGTAGTAAGGCGAGACTTTCACCAGCGAACCATGACCTGAACCACCAAACTACTACGCTACCGTTACTACGCTATACATACAATGCGAGTTTGTGTGTCAACTGTATCTAACAGAGTTACTCTGAGATCTTCCAAGCCGATTGTCTCTGTAAATTTATGAAAAACATTAATAACAACCTATTTCTCGGCATTTTTTAACGTGTTTAACTACAGGACAGTAAGCAACGTCAGCCATTTTCGTACTGCGTACTAACAGCGCAACAGTCAGAGCACAACAGTATAACTGTACACGATTCTTGAAATGAAAGCTACGTAGCTAAAGCGTGATTCAGAAATACCTTGATGGTTGTTAATACATTTGAATATTTTAAAGTTTCATCTCACTTAACACAGTAATAAGATATCTGAAACATAAGTAGGACCTACTTCCAAGAGCGTAACAACACCAGTGTACGTGTTGCTACGGCTCCTGAGAAGTCATCGGGTTTGTGTTTGTTTACATCAAGTTTATTCTCATGGCGAACAGAGCATAGTAGCCGAGACCGATTTCAGCATCAAATATTGTCACAGTTAGCACAAAGCTGTTTAATGAAACAATATGTTTCCAGAGACCTTTTCAAGTCAAAAGCTTCTATGACATATAAGCAGACTGAAGCTACGAATGAAAATTTGTACGAAGGCTGGGATTCGAAACTGGGTCTCCTGCTCTCTAGGCAGCACCCCTGCCTGCGTTTCAGTCAGGATCCTCCGTTTCGAAGAATTTTTAGCATATTGCAGCCCCGTCAGCAACTGTGAAAGGCTAATATTTTGAAGGATCAGCCTCAGTCGCGCAAATTTTGTGGTCTTTACCAGGTTTTGGGCTAAATTAATCTAGCCTTCTTCAGAAACGTGAAATTACTATAAGATGCCAGAGTAAAGCACAGTCAACATTAAAATTAAAACCTATAGTACCGTGGTACCATGTCGATTTAAAACTACTTAACTCAAGTCCAGCCCCGGCACGCGGTCGGTTGTCATAAATATCCTATTACTTTCAAACTTTGCGTGCTTATTAAACACAAACTCCATAATGTAAAACTCTAGAAATTTCAAAAAAAAAAAAATCGTTCAAATGGCTCTGAGCACTATGCGACTTAACTTCTGAGGTCATCAGTCGCCTAGAACTTAGAACTAATTAAACCTAACTAACCTAAGGACATCACACACATCCATGCCGGAGGCAGGATTCGAACCTGCGATCGTAGCGGTCGCTCGGCTCCAGACTGTAGCGCCTAGAACCGCACGGCCACTCCGGCCGGCTCTAGAAATTTCCAAATCTATTAAAAACTGTGGTAAAAGTTGAGCTAATTAAATATAAAATATCAATTTTTTCTAAACATGTAGTTTAAAATGTAATAACTCATTCATTTTTTTCATAAATTTCATAAATTCTAGAGTGTCATACGCCTGTAAGTATGGTTTGTATGCTGGGCGGAATTCATCGAAGAATCTCTCTTACTTATGATGAAAAGTGTACCTATAGCAACAAATGCTGCCATTAGTAAGTGAAATAAATGATGAAATTTCAGATGTAAAAAAAAAAAAAAAAACTTCCACTGCTATGAGTGTGAATACTGAATCCTTCCTGGTCATGCTGACAAAGTTTTACGAATTTATTTGTGAAAGTATAGACAGTGGAAATCAAAACGTCCTGGGGTGCATCTCCTGCTCCAAGTCGGCCCGTTTGGCGTTCTTCCCTCCTAAAAGCCACGAGTTCCATGTAAACCTTGTTTCTGCAGCAGAGTGAAGTTATCTGCGCAGTCCAATCGCTAGTGCCAGCTGCCGATATTTTGCGAATTAAGGCAAGTAATATGGGGCTAGTGAATTGACCCGTAGTAAAGTTAGCTTTGAAAAGCGCGCCGCAGCGCGTAGCGTGAAGCAGTTGCCCTCCGTTTTCTGGCGGTGGCGCCTTTGTCGCAATTGAAGGCTTCGGTGTCTCCCTCCAGCGGGAAAGGGGAAAAGTGGGCTGTTCGCGTGGGTTTAAGAAGTGGCTGTATGGTCTGTCATGGAGAGTTGGCAGTCAGGGCATCAACAAGCGACTTCTGTACCGGTGCTAGGGGGACAGCACGGAGACCGCGGCATCAGCGTAAGCGACGCGAGCAGCGGCTCCGTGGTATGGGGCGTTAACTGCTCGTCGCGAAGGGAATCTTCCTGAGCGTGGGTCCGCGAGGGGCCTAATCTGCAGTTCGGCCGTATGCTGTCCACCGGCGAGGAGGTTCTGAGAATCGGCGCGCCTTCCTGCGTCCGTTGAAACGACTGGCAGCGGGCGGCTCGGCAGAGCATTTGGAGGTGCTGCGGTGGTTCAGTCCTGGGAGTCGTAACGCACCAGAAGTTGGGTATTGATTGTTAACAGATTTTATGAAGTGTAAGTGAATTCAATTTACTTATTCTTGTTAATTATACCAGCCGTATTTTTGGGGGGTTTCCCGCCATTCTCGTTTGCCCACCGGCGGGAAGGTGGTAATATTAGAAAAGGTAGTCCGTTTGTCCCCTTTTGAGGACGAAAGTGGGGGAGTCAGAGTAAATCTGTGGTTCGGATTGCTTCTTTCCCCTCCCGGCGTACCTACGGGTTTATTCGACTGTTAGCCTCTGCCATGTCTAAGGCACCAATGACTGTACTGTTTAAAATGCAAGGCACTAAGACCTCATCCATTCTCTCGCCTGCCATAACTAGTATTACTAGACTCACCTGTAAAAGGTACTCTAAGAAAGAAGGAAAATTCATTTTGCCTCTTGGTAACGACTAGTCAATTGCATTGAGAGGCACCCACTTGCCTTTCTCATACTGTGGCATCAAGTAGTCAGGCCTGCAAGATGAGTGGTTTGCCAAGCGAGTGGATTCTTCCTTAATTTCTCGAGCAACATGAATTCTCGTATCTTACTATTTAGTTACAAATTATCCTCCTGCATGAATAATACGCAACGGAAACACGCATCTGACTATCAGTGATTTATAGAATTCTGACTGCACACTACGCACTGGCAATACCACATTTACTTTTTGCCTTTGATTTAACGGCTTTTATATAAATTCGGGACATTATGACAACATACAATTTAATGAAAAAGGCCACCAATCTCTTTCTATTCACTATCTGATTTATTCCTAAACACACAAATTCTACAACCTACAACAAAATCACATGAGAAATTCCGCCCAGTGGGCATGGCTTTACGTTAGTGAATCTCTATACTATGGTCTCGTAATCTATTTACTGCAACAGTGCACTCCCTGGATCGGATGGTGGATCTTTTATTATACCTCACACTCCGCCTCTCACAATCATCCTTACGAAACTTTCCTCCAGATCGAGCGATACAGAAGGAACAGGCATACCCACAAATCTTTCGAAACTACCTTGCTACCCCCATGCAAAACACACATACCCAAATTACATGACATATACAACACAACAATATGAAATACAACACAAAGGACTGTTACAACATCATCACTTTCCGCTTTCCCACTTCAATCAATATCTATCCCAGTTTCACACGACACTGCCCCACTTTGTAATTCTACTTTCCTACTGTGAACTCTGGAGATAAACGCACGTCTTCCTGTGCAATGCAAGCCAAGTGGCGTTGCTGGAAAAACGGCCGACTCACCTTGATTCTCTCTCAGAGTTTAAATTTAGCGTCACACGGAATGATATTTCTTAAATACTTCAACTTATGATACACACGCTATTTCTTAAATATTTCAGCTTATTGTACACACGCTATTAATTCTTAAATATTTCAGCTTATTGTACACACGCTAGTATCTCAACTTATAACTACACGTGGGCTCATTGTGACCGTTGGTTTACTACAATCCCCTTAAGATTACCTGCCTCACTTTGTAATTTTCCCCACAAAAGTTCCTGGGAAAGAGAAATGATTAGTTCTAACTACTCTTAAATATTCCACATCCATACCATGCCTCCACACTTTCATTACGGAGCACAACAAAAAAACAGGTCTTTACAGCAGAAGGTTCAGCGCCAGAGTGCCGAAACATGGCCGTATTCCGGTTCTCTCGCACCTCTGTCGAAGTGGGAGAAGCACCTTGCTACCTTATTGGTCAGCCACATTTCAGACGCTCAAAGCTCTGGTAACTTCCATCTCTTTGGTCCCACCAAAGGTAGCCAAAGGATCGACTCAAAGATGATCATATATTCCGATTCACTATCTGTGGTTAGCAGACGACCATACATTCATTCATTTCACAGATCTCACCAAACTGGATGTAGGGATTTATTTTGAGGGAGTGCACATGTGATCAATTAAATAAATAAATTGTCATTCTTTCCCACACTGGTATCCGGCTTCGCTGTATTAATTGAAATTGAGTTACTTTTACACAAAAAATGTGTTGTTCTGACAAGAATTTCGTACCTATTTTCAATGTTGGGTGGTACTGTACCCTTTCAGCATAACGAATTCCTGCTCATCTGGAAGCTATAACTTACATAAATTTGTGTTTACGTATATTTGGATATATTGTTTCTAGTCAGGAAAAACTGTTATGTGTTTTTTCAAATTCAATACCTTTTAAGGCTTTTACTCAACGTGCTTATGTGTTTTATACAGGTATTTGGTTATTAGTGTGTTTTCTTGCCATGCAAAAGTTTGCCATTTCATTACGGGTAGAAATTGTTGCCTTGAAAGGAAAATGTTTTAAAAGTTCGCAAGTCCTACCTGGCGAGCCTCTGTGTTCGTCGTAAGTTAACTGGCAGAAATTTGTAAAATTTGTTTTTTATATATTTTGGAAATGTTAATGTTATTAACTGTGAGTGTCCGTCGCGTGTGCATGACTCATGCGTTTTGGTTTTTCTATTTTGAGAACTTTTGTAAACAGGATTGTCTGTATATGTTGCAGAAAAGTTAGATTCTGCGCCATTTAATGGATGGAGTGAAATTCACCTGTAATTTTGCTGAGCTTGAAATATTATACAGCGTCGCGTTGTATACGTTAAATTGCTTGCCTGTACTTGCCTTTTACTGGCGTGAAATTTTTTGAAATAATTTAAAAGTCCTTTCCTATCGTAAATTGTGACTCATTTGTTAAATGATTGTTTTTTTTAAATGTCGTGCCATGGGTGGGTGCACGCAACGACTGTGGTTATATTGGGTTAGATAGAGCAGCAATCAGTCGTGGAATTAAGTTGCTTTACTATGACATTTGTAGTCACAACGCAGATCAGATTTCGACCTGTCTCAGGTCATTATCAATGCTAAAAAAAATGCAAGAGTATATATTACAATGTGACTCACAAAAGTTATAAGTCCATCACATCGTTGCCTTTTAATGTTAACATTACATACCAGTGCGTAATTGTAGCAGTTGTTCGTGCTCAAGTGAATGCTTACCCAGTTCAACCATTACTGTCGTGAAATTATGTGTTGGTTTCACAGTACACATCGGTTTTGCTTGTGGCGCCCTCTATGAGCTGCGCCTGAAGTTACAGTTTTGACGACATTTTTGTAATATTGATGTTGTACAGTAACTAAGCAGTAACATGAAATTATTATAAGTATAACTATGTAAAAATTACAATTCTTACTTTTTTCTCATGTCTGTAATGTGCTGGATGTTTAAAATTACTATAGCACGTAACAGTGACAGTTACGCCTCATGGGCTAAAATTAATTATAAAACTGATATGGCTACGTAAAGTACGTTATAGGAAGTATTGCATATTTTGTCGTGTTGGGACCTATCTTAACTTAATTAGTTGTTACTTGACAAAGATATAAGGTGAACTTCATTTACAAAATGCACTTTGTTGGCGCTAGTAGCGCTTGTAAGCAGCATTACAATACGTCGCACTTAGTGGCCGAGAAATAAGAACAATATGATAAAGGGTGATCTTTCGAACACTTATTTTGAAAAATGACAGTTTTAAGTATTAATTGTTGCTAATAGTTACCCTCATCAGTTTGTGTGTTATTCTAATGCAATAAGTTATGTAAATATAGTGTTATGAAAGTGGTACTCGTTTCGATCTTATGCAAGTGGCTGCTACATAATGGCGTGAGGTTGCGACTGATCTTTGAGTTTTTCCCTGCTTTCAAGTAGGCAGTTTTCAAACAATACCCAGAAATGGGCATTTTTCATTATGACCTGATCATTGATCAGGTTACACCTAGCATTTCTTTGGTGGCCCCATCTCGTCAAGAAGATCAAGGAGTCCACCCTTCTCGCCTCTATGTGGCAACCTTACATTTGGCGTTAACATTGGCAATCTATGTTCAGCTGACAATAAATGTGCAGCCAGACTTGATTTCTCTGCTGCGTCTCTTCTTTCTAGAGCAACATGTTCCTAGAACCTAGAGTCCAGTTTCCTCACTGTCTGACCTACTTAATATGCTCCACAATCCATGTCATAGTAAAGCAACTTAATTCCACGACCGGTTGCTGCTCTATCTAAACCAATGAATAGAAAGTGTTACTGAAAAATTGTGTGTATTTTCACCGGTTATTCCTTGGCACCTACTTCCACTTTACATTTTGTGTATTGATTGAGATTAATAACCTTTGGTGAACCAGTAGTAATTTTACGGTTCATGAATGTACGAATAGCGTTCTCACAAGAGAACCTCCCCATCGCACTCCCCTCAGATTTAGTTGGCACAGTGGATAGGCCTTGAAAAACTGAACACAGATAAATCGAGAAAGCAGGAAGAAGTTGTGTGGAACTATGAAAAAAATAAGCAAAATATACAAACTGAGTAGTCCATGCGCAAGATACGCAACATCAAGGACAGCGTAAACTCAGGAGCGCCGTGGTCCCTTGGTTAGCGTGAGCAGTTGCGGAACGAGAGGTCCTTGGTTCAAGTCTTCCCTCGAGCGAAAAGATTAATTCTTTTATTTTCAGACAATTATTTTGCGAAGCTGCACAGGTACACAGAGCAGTATTGTTTACGTGATTGTGTGTCCATTATCAAAGTTCAGGCACTCATACATAATCAACTTCGCTCTCCAAAATTACAGGACATGTTCAGATTTGCTTGGACATATGCTGGATTTGACGGTCTACACACGGAAAAATTTGAAAACGTTAAAACATATGTTTCGGCAGAGCACAGGGAAAACTGTGCGACTGTGAAACTGTTGCATTCATTTGTTGCAGTTTATGTGACAAACTCTTATGTTTTCATCACTTTTTTGGGAGTGATTATCGCAGCCACAAAAAACCTAAATTGGGCAAGGTAGAAGAATGTTCTTACCCATTCGTCCAGTGTACAAGTTAGGTGGGTCGACAACATATTCCTGTCATGTGACGCACATGCCGTCACCAGTGTCGTACAGAATATTTCAGACGTGTTTTCCTGTGGAGGAATCAGTTCACCTGTGACCTTGCGAACAAATGTTTTCGGTTCCCATTGGAGAGGCACGTCCTTTCGTCTACTAATCGCACGGTTTTGCGGTGCGGTGGCAAAACACAGACACAGCTGTAGAGTAGCACTATCACACGCGCTTGTTCAGAGAAGCTGTAGAAATCCAAAAACACGCGAACAGTTTCAACAAGAGAGGAAAGCTTTAAGGTAAACGGATCCTGGCTTCCCGTACTGCAGCGAACGACCGTCGCAGGTAGCAAGAGGAGAACCGCACCGGAAATGACCGCGGAGAAGCCCTCGGACGTTGGCGCGCCAGGTACATGTAGTCTGCGGCCGCGAGCTCGCCTCCAGTTCACCACCGGCAATGGAGGGTGAAGCTTTGACAATGCCAGCCACTCGTGCTGGCGAAACGTCAGAAAAATCATTAGATGAACGTCGGCCGAAGAACCCGAGACAGAAACCAATAGGCAGTTTGTCAACAAGTGGCCACGAAAGCCTTAACAATTTTGTGCAGACACTAAACTTATTACAGTGAACACAGACGTCAATGAACGAACGGACAGATCATAATTTTGCGAAAATAAAAAAATTAAACTTCTCACTCGAGGAAGACTTGAACAAGGACCTCTCGTTCCGCAGCTGCTCACGCTAACCACGGGACCACGGCGCTCCTGGGCTCATATTAGTCTTGATGTTGCATATGTTGCGCATGGACTACTCAGTTTGTATATTTTATTTTTTCATAGTTCCACACAACTTCCTGTTTTCTCGATTGATCTGTGTTCAGTTTTCTAAGGCCTATCCACTGCGCCAACTAAATCTGAGGGGGGTGCGATTGGGAGGTTCCCTTTTCAGCCGAGCGTCCCGTCCATACTGCGGTGTGTTCAGTAAAGTGTTTGTGCTCGGATGTGAGACTGTTGTTGAGTGCGTCACTCTTCCGGATGACTGGTGGGCAGGTCGCCGGCTCCACTGGCTCACTCCGCCGCATCGACCCGCTAAGACAATCGGGCAGCGGGCTCTGCGCGCCTCGCTCGCAGCCAGCCCCCGCCGCGGGGGTTCCCCTGCCCACAGCTGGGGACCCCGTAATCACGCCGCGAGCCTCCTCCCTCCCCCACCACTGCGCTGGCGGCACCCCAGCCCAGCCCAGCCCAGCCCAGCTCCTGGGGAGACTCGTCCCACCCCTGGCTGGCTGGCGGCTTTTCGCGACTCGCCCCACCCAGGTCCCCGACGACACCCCCGTCAAGGCGGACAGCCACCCCTAGCCGCGCATTATCCCCCTCGGGGGCTTTCAAATTAATTTCTAAAATCTCCACTGTTTAATATTCTAATCACGACCGTGCCACCAATTACGCCACAGTTCGCGGCTTGCCGGTGATCGGCGAGAGACCTGCAGTCACTGCCCTCTCTCTCCCTCTACTCCCGTCACCACAATAGCGAATCCGCCAAACCTGTTGTCGTGGCTCAAGTCTAAACACCGTCCCACGCGTTGCAGCCGACCGGGCTGGCCGAGCGGTTCTAGGCGCTACAATCTGGAACCGCGGTCCGCTACGGTTGCAGGTTCGAATCCTGCCTTGGGCATGGATGTGTGTCATGTCCTTAGGTTAGTTAGGTTTAAGCAGTTCTATGTTCAAGGGGACTGATGACCTCAGAAGTTAAGTCCCATAGTGCTCAGAGCCATTTGAACCACGCGTTGCAGCTTTATACAGGGTGATTTTTTCCAGCGTGTACAAACTCGGGGGATTGATCTATGAGAGGATACGAAAAAAGAAAGGTCTGATCAACTTACGTCTGTTCCCATGCTACAGACCGTTTATTCAATCTCACTTTGTTACAGAGACTGCGGTCTAATACGCGCAGTACCCTGCAGCCACACTTCAGAAAGTGCATGGTTTCCTCCTAGAGGGTGGTACTGCCAAAAAAAAAAAAAAAAAAAAAAAAATGGTTCAAATGGCTCTGAGCACTATGGGACTTAACATCTACGGCCATCAGTCCCTAGAACTTAGGACTACTTAAACCTAACTAACCTAAGGACGTCACACAACACCCAGTCATCACGAGGCAGAGAAAATCCCTGACCCCGCCGGGAATCGAACGCGGGGACCCGGGCGTGGGATGTGAGAACGCTACCGCACGACCACGAGCTGCGGACGCGGTACTGTCCTTCATACATCATGCCCTGGCGCCCTCTCCTCCCGTAGTAATCGCTAATGCTCTGTCCGATCCACCTTGTAGAGGATGTGATACAGTGTTGTACACAATGGTTCCGTATTCGAATCGAGAGCTTGCCGACTCGGTGTTTACTTACGGAAAGGCAAATGGCAACGGGCGGCGGCGGGGAACCAAGGCTGCATCAGGAGACCTAACCCCGCCGACAACAACCACAGCATTCTATAATGAGATTTTCACTCTGCAGCGGAGTGTGCGCTGATATGAAACTTCCTGGCAGATTAAAACTGTGTGCCGGACCGAGACCCGAACTCGGGACTTTTGCCTTTTGCGGGCAAGTGCTCTACCAACTGAGCTACCGAAGCACGACTCACGCCCCGTCCTCGCAACTTTTGGAAGGTAGGAGACGAGGTACTGGCAGAAGTAAAGTTGTGAGGACGGGGCGTGAGTCGTGCTTGGGTAGCTCAGTTGGTAGAGCACTTGCCCGCGAAAGGCAAAGGTCCCGAGTTCGAGTCTCGGTCCGGCACACAGTTTTAATCTGCCAGGAAGTTTCACAGCATTCTAGGTTTACATCAGTGGTTCGCCGCTTCTCTCAGAAAATGTCTTTTCAGGAAGCAGGATATCATGAAGGACGTACCCGAAATGTTCGGTCACGAGGGTTGGAGGAAAATATGAATAAAGCTGTGGAAGGCGACCGCCGTCTCAGTACCAGGCAGTTGATCCGCCAGTACAGGGTAAAAGCCAGACGACCGTGTGGAACATTCTCTATGACTACCCTTGTCACATTCTCTATGACTACCCTTGTCACATTCTCTATGACTACCCTTATCACTTACACAGCGTGTGCACGGCTTACTAGAGACAGACTTATCACACTTTTGTCACTGCTTTCTTCACCAGGCAACCACGATTTCGGGATTTTTGTGATCTATTCTATTCACAATTCAGACCACCTTTACGTGGAGTAGTATCTCCCACTTTCACAACAGCCACCTGTGGAATGGTGTGCAGAACTCCCATGGTACGGTGACAGTGAATCATCAGCATCTGTGCAGTCGAAATGTGGGGGTCACGATAATTGGCGACCGTATTTTGGGACCAGTCTTCCTTACATGTCGACTAACAGGCCGCAACTATCGGCGTTTCTTGTGGGTGACTTGACCTGCTGATGAAGTGCCATTGATGATTCGAAGAGTTATTATGTGCCTCCTATGTGATGCTGCTCCAGCCCATTTCGCCGTTAACGTCCGGACGCATCTCAGTCGTGTCTTCCCTGGTCGACGAATCGGGCGAAGGGACTATTTGCATAACCTGCTGGTTCACCGGATCTCAACCCGTGCGATCTCTGGTTATGGGGACGCCTCAAAAGTATCGTGTATGCAAAGCCCATTCCAGATGTGTGGACACTGGAGCAAAGTATTCGTGCTGCCTTTGTTCGGATGCAGCCTGGCCCGATGTGAATGTGTGAGACAGGACGTGCTACGGCGCGTACAGGTATGTCATGAGGCACATGGAAACCGTTTTCAACACATACTGTAATGCATGGTACACAGAGTATTAAACCGCAGACTCTGTAACAATGCATGGTTGAATAAATGGTTTCTAGCATCGTGGCAAGGGTCAAATACAGCAAGTGAAAGGCTATGTACAATTTGTACAGAAACCAGATGGCAATTACAAGGGTCGCGGGGCATGAAAGGGAAGCAGTGGTTGGGAACGGAGTGAGACAGGGTTGTAGCCTATCCTCGATGTTATTCAGTCTGTATATTGAGCAAGCAGTAAAGGAAACAAAAGAAAAATTCGGAGTAGGAATTAAAATCCATGGAGAAGAAATAAAAGCTTTGAGGTTCACCGATGACATTGTAATTCTGTCAGAGACAGCAAAGGACTTGGAAGAGCAGCTGAATGGAATGGACAGTCTCTTGAAAGGAGGATATAAGATGAACATCAACAAAAGCAAAACGAGGGTAATGGAATGTAGTCGAATTAAGTCGGTGATGCTGCGGGAATTAGATTAGGAAATGAGACGCTTAAAGTAGTAAATGAGTTTTGCTATTTGGGGAGCTAAATAACTGATGATGGTCGAAGTAGAGAGGAAATAAAATGTAGACTGGCAATGGCAAGAGAAAAAGGGAAATTTGTTAACATCGAGTATAGATTTAAGTGTCAGGAAGTCTTTTCTGAAAGTATTTGTATCGAGTGTAGCCATGTATGGAAGTGAAACGTGGACGATAAATAGTTTAGACAAAAACAGAATATAAGCTTTGGAAATTGGTGCTACAGAAGGATGCTGAAGATAAGGTGGGTAGATCACGTAACTAATGAGGAGGTATTGAATAGAATTTGGAAGAAGAGAGTGGCACAACTTGACCAGAAGAAGGGATCGGTTGGTTGGACATATTCTGAGGCATAAAGGGATCACCAATTTAGTACTGGAGGGAAGCACAGTGGGTAAAAATCGTAGAGGGAGACCAAGAGATGAATACACTAAACAGATTCAGAATGATGTAGGTTGCAGTAGGTGCTGGGAGATGAAGAAGCTTGCACAGGATAGAGTAGCATGGAGAGCTGCATCAAACCAGTCTCTGAAGACAACAACAACAACAACAGCATGGAAACGATGCACTTCCGGACGTAAGGTCATTAGACTTTTTTCCTTCCGTACCATTTCGTCGATCAGTCCCTAGAGTTTGTACACGGTGGAAAAAAATCAGTGTTTACTGGCACCAGAAATTCTCCCTACGAAGTCAGACACTCGCCACTAGGCAGAATACTGCATAATAATTATATGGGGTGTCTCAAAGAGGACGTCAGAGTTGAAGCTACTATAACTCTAATTTATTTACTGGAAAGAAGCAAACAACGCACGCCATTCTCTTCACGAGGTGTCGAGGGTTAAACGTGGAGCACAATCTCTGGCACCCACATGTCACCCTCCCTCTCCTCCATCTCCCTACCAGCCCTACATCAGGGATGGCGGTTATCGTTGAAACAGCCACTTTTTGTTTATACCGTTTTTTGCTCAACGCCAGTTTCACACGATTGTTAAAGCCGCACAAAACGACCGGTTTCTGACATAAGCTATTTTCGATTTTTTATTCCTATTATTTCCTGTAATCAACATATAAATCGAACAAACACTGAAATATTTTGACTGCCTCAGTTTCAAGATACACAGGATCAAAATATTAAATCAAATAAGCATATACAATAAAACTTAGTCTGTGATCCGCTCGCTGCTTTTCTCCAAAGGTGATAAATACACTCCTGGAAATGGAAAAAAGAACACATTGACACCGGTGTGTCAGACCCACCATACTTGCTCCGGACACTGCGAGAGGGCTGTACAAGCAATGATCACACGCACGGCACAGCGGACACACCAGGAACCGCGGTGTTGGCCGTCGAATGGCGCTAGCTGCGCAGCATTTGTGCACCGCCGCCGTCAGTGTCAGCCACTTTGCCGTGGCATACGGAGCTCCATCGCAGTCTTTAACACTGGTAGCATGCCGCGACAGCGTGGACGTGAACCGTATGTGCAGTTGACGGACTTTGAGCGAGGGCGTATAGTGGGCATGCGGGAGGCCGGGTGGACGTACCGCCGAATTGCTCAACACGTGGGGCGTGAGGTCTCCACAGTACATCGATGTTGTCGCCAGTGGTCGGCGGAAGGTGCACGTGCCCGTCGACCTGGGACCGGACCGCAGCGACGCACGGATGCACGCCAAGATCGTAGGATCCTACGCAGTGCCGTAGGGGACCGCACCGCCACTTCCCAGCAAATTAGGGACACTGTTGCTCCTGGGGTATCGGCGAGGACCATTCGCAACCGTCTCCACGAAGCTGGGCTACGGTCCCGCACACCGTTAGGCCGTCTTCCGCTCACGCCCCAACATCGTGCAGCCCGCCTCCAGTGGTGTCGCGACAGGCGTGAATGGAGGGACGAATGGAGACGTGTCGTCTTCAGCGATGAGAGTCGCTTCTGCCTTGGTGCCAATGATGGTCGTATGCGTGTTTGGCGCCGTGCAGGTGAGCGCCACAATCAGGACTGCATACGACCGAGGCACACAGGGCCAACACCCGGCATCATGGTGTGGGGAGCGATCTCCTACACTGGCCGTACACCACTGGTGATCGTCGAGTGGACACTGAATAGTGCACGGTACATCCAAACCGTCATCGAACCCATCGTTCTACCATTCCTAGACCGGCAAGGGAACTTGCTGTTCCAACAGGACAATGCACGTCCGCATGTATTCCGTGCCACCCAACGTGCTCTAGAAGGTGTAAGTCAACTACCCTGGCCAGCAAGATCTCCGGATCTGTCCCCCATTGAGCATGTTTGGGACTGGATGAAGCGTCGTCTCACGCGGTCTGCACGTCCAGCACGAACGCTGGTCCAACTGAGGCGCCAGGTGGAAATGGCATGGCAAGCCGTTCCACAGGACTACATTCAGCATCTCTACGATCGTCTCTATGGGAGAATAGCAGCCTGCATTGCTGCGAAAGGTGGATATACACTGTACTAGTGCCGACATTGTGCATGCTCTGTTGCCTGTGTCTATGTGCCTGTGGTTCTGTCAGTGTGATCATGTGATGTATCTGACCCCAGGAATGTGTCAATAAAGTTTCCCCTTCCTGGGACAATGAATTCACGGTGTTCTTATTTCAATTTCCAGGAGTGTAGTTGAATTCTGCAATACCAAAAAATAGCCAGTATTCCCATTATTGGTTCATATTTTTTGAAATTCCTCTCAAAATTGTTGTTGTAATCGTAGGTAGTACCACTGTTTGGACACTACGAGTAGTACGAGCTAAAGGGTGCAAAACTGGATTTGAGGGACTCTAATTGTAGTGTTAATTTTTCTGTTTCAAGGATTACAAGCACATAAATGCATTTTATGTGGACACAGGCAACAGAACAACTGTTTTCTATTTCTTATTTCAATTATGAATGAAACACACGCAAGACTGGTGTAATATTCTACAATAATTATTATTTGCTACCCGAACCGGTTTTCGGCTTTTGCGCCTTCGTCAGGTACAAAGATAAGTATGTGCAGCAGTGAAATTTTGTTGGATCAAAGAATTTAAACTAGTGCATTTACAGAGTATCCCCATTTCCAGAGATTAATATGTTGATATTAGAATAGGAATGCTGGCAACAATCAGAGCAAAATGCCTCGGACCTTTGGAGGTGACGGAATCCCACCTCTGACAAACCAGGGACTCCTAAGATACGACTTGGCAAACAAATGGTAATGAGATGGGGAGCTATTAATATCAATGGGGGCTACTCTGGGAAGAAGGTAGAGCTGGCAGAGGCTGCAAGTAAGATGGGGCTGGACGTTTTAGCTGTTAGTGACATTCGCGTAAGGGGTGAGAAAGAAGAGGAAGTGGGAGAATACAAGGTCTACCTGTCAGGAGTCAAAGCAGGAATAGCACAATGGGGTGTAGGGCTTTACATCAGGTAAGAAATGGAACCCAGCGTAGTTGCAATAACTATGTAAATGAACGACTGATGTGGATAGATTTGACAGTGTCTAGCAAGAAAATTAGGATGTGGCAGTATATTCGCATGGTGAAGGGACAGATCTAGATAAGATGGATAGTTTTTATGAGGCACTCAGTGATGTAGTTGTTAGAGTAAAGGACAAGGACAGTGTCCTGCTCATGGGTAGTTTTAATGCCAGGATTGGAAATCGAACAGAAGGGTATGTAAAGGTTATGGGTAAATTTGGAGAGGATATGGAGGCCAACATGAACGGGAAACAACTCTTGGATTTCTGTGCCAGTATGGGCTTAGTAATCACAAACTCCTTGTTTAAAAATAAGAACATTCACCGGTATACTTGGTAAGGCACGGGAACCAGATCTGTCTGTGACTATATAATAACAGATCAGGAATTCAGGAAGGCTGTGAGGGACACACGTGTATTCAGGGGATTCTTTGAAGACACTGATCACTATTTAATCTGCAGTGAAATTGGTATTGTGAGGCCGAAAGTGCAGGTCCATATGTAGGAGGATAAGAGTGGAGAAACTTCAGGATAAGCAAATCTGGCACAAGTACATAACAGTGATCTCAGAAACATACCAGTTAGCTGAATGTAGTCAATTACAGTCACTGGAAAAGGAAAGGACAAGGTACAGGGACACAGTACTGGAAGTGGCTAAAGAATGTCTTGGAACAGCAGAGGAAACACTGCGTTACAGTTGCCGAAACCGACAATACGTCAGAAAGGAATCCAAGGAAATTCGCAGAGTGAGAAAGAAGTGGCGGATGAAATATTAGCTTTCCTGCAAGATGAGTCAGTGGAATGTGTGGTGTCGTATGCGCTCGACTGTACGGACAACGTAAATAAGGAGTACGGTGAATACGATACGTGCTTAACAAGTGAAAGTGCTACTGAAACAGGTGTCTAGCCGTGTAGTTTATCGTCGGAGAGGGAGTCACAAATCCCGTCTCCAGTGAAATGTAGTAAAGGACAATCGTTGTCAAAGGAGCGGGTGCTCAACACCATTGCGTACATGGAAGATCACCCGCATCTCAGTAAATAATCAATTGACAATATATTACGAATATGTCAGCAGCAATATGACCATGTAGTGCATAAGAAAAACTACGGATATTCAAGGGAGGACAAGGCGCACTTACTACAAAAACTGCTGTGTGCGCGTTTCACGGATGGACCGTGCAGCTTGCAGCATGTGCACGATGGTGAACTAGTACGTTATGCACATCACATTCCGCGCGACAGAGGTTACAGTGATTCCAGAGGAAACAGTAGATGGCTGCATAACTTCAGACACTGCTACAGAATTGGAAGACGCGACATGGCCACCAATACCCAAAAAGGAAAATGGGAGTAACCCACTGAATTACAGTCCCGTATTAACTAACGTCGATTTGCAGTAGGGTTTTGGAACATATGTGTTCGAAAATTATGAATTACCTCGAAGAAAAAGATTTATTGACACACACAGTCAGAACGGATTCAGAAAACATCGTTCCTGTGAAACACAACTAGCTCTTTATACTCATGAAGTAATGAGTGCTATCGTCAAACTGATTCCATATTTTTACATTTCTAAAAGGCTTTCGACACCGTTCTTCACAAGCGTCTTCTAATCAAGCTCCGTCCCTATAGAATATCGCCTCAGTTGTACGACTGGATTCGTGATTTCCTGTCAGAAAGGTCACAGTTCGTAGCAATAGACGGAAAGTCATCGAGTAAAACAAAAGTAATATCCGGCGTTCCCCAAGGAATTGTTATAGGCCCTCTATTGTTCCCGATCTGTATTAACGACATAGGAGACAGAGTAGCCGTCTTAGATTGTTTGCAGATGATGCTGTCATTTGCCGTCTTGTAAAGTCATCAGATGGTCACAACGACTTAGAAAATGATTTGGATAAGATATCTGTATGGTGCGAAAAGTGGCAATTGACCCTGAATAAAGAAAAGTGTGAAGTTATTCACATGAGTGCTAAAAGAAATCCGTTAAATTTCGATTACGTGGTAAGTCGCACAAATCTGAAGGCTGTAAATTCAGTTAAATACTTAGGGATTACTGTTGTCTTGGCTGAAGAGCCAACACCGTGTTACTAGAGGAGGCCGAAATGCACGCGTTTTAGCTCACGCAGGCTGGCGTGAGGAGGGATGAACTGTACTGACGTGAGGTCTGGAACATGACAAGGAATTAGAATTCAGAAAGCGGACGTAGCTAATTGATACTTAACTTTAATCCATTTATGATGAATGTCGCTCTTGACGGTACATGAGTCACAATATTATCTGTTCAGAAGTCATAGTAACTGAATATGGCGCCTTGCTAGGTCGTAGCAAATGACGTAGCTGAAGGCTATGCTAAACTGTCGTCTCGGCAAATGAGAGCGTATGTGGACAGTGAACCAACGCTAGCAAAGTCGGCTGTACAATTGGGGCGAGTGCTAGGGAGTCTCTCTAGACTAGACCTGCCGTGTGGCGGCGCTCGGTCTGCAATCACTGATAGTGGCGACACGCGGGTGCGACATATACTACCGGACCGCGGCCGATTTAAAGGCTACCACCTAGCAAGTGTGGTGTCTGGCGGTGACACCACAATTACAATTACTAATAACCTAAATTGGAACGATCACATAGATAATTTGGTGGGTACAGCAAATCAGAGATTCATTGGCAGAACATTTAGAAGGTGTAACAAGTCTGGTAAAGAGACTGCTTACACCGCACTCGTCCGCCCTGTTATGGAGTACTGATGTGCGGTGTGGGAATCGCATCAGGTGGGACTGACGGATGACATCGAAAAAGTACAAAGAATGGAAGCTCATTTTGTATTATCGCGAAATAGGGGAGATAGTGCCACAGACATGATACGTGAATTGGAGTGGCAAAACAACGGTGATTTTCGTTGCGACGGGATTTTCTCATGAAACTTCAATCACCAATTTTCTCCTCCGATTGCGGAAACGTTCTGTTGGCACCCACCTACATAGGGAGGAATGATCATCACGATAAAATAAGAGAAATCAGGGCTTGCACAGAAAAATTTAAGTGCTCGTTTTTCCCGCGTGCCGTTCGAGAGTGGAACGTTAGAGAGACAGCATGAAGGTCGTTCATTGAACCCTCTGCCAGGCACTGTACTGTGAATAGCTGAGTAATCACGTAGACGTATGAGATAAAAGAAATTATTCAGGTAGTGAAGGGAGACGAAAATTTAATAGTCATGGGTGACTGGAATTCGAGAGTAGGAAAAGGGAGAGAAGGAAACACAGTGGGTGAATATGGATTGGGGAGAGAAATGAAAGAGGAAGCAGTCTGGTAGAATTTTGCACAGAGCATAACTTAATCATAGCTAACACTTGGTTCAAGAATCATAAAAGAAGGTTGTATACATGGAAGAATCCTGGAGATACTAGAAGGTATCAGATAGATTATATAATGTTAAGACAGAGATTTAGGAACCAGGTTTTAAATTGTAAGACATTTCCAGGGGCAGATGTGGATTCTGACCACAATCTATTGGTTATGAACTGTAGAGTAAAACTGAAGAAACTGAAAAATGGTGGGAATTTAAGGAGATGGGACCTGGATAAACTGACTAAACCAGAGGTTGTACAGAGTTTCAGGCAGAGCATAAGGGAACAATTGACAGGAATGGAGGAAAGAAATACAGTAGAAGAAGAATGGGTAGCTCTGAGGGATGAAGTAGTGAAGGCAGCAGAGGATCAAGTAGGTAAAAATACAAGGGCTAGTAGAAATCCTTGGGTAACAGAAGAAATATTGAATTTAATTGATGAAAGGAGAAAATATAAAAACGCAGTAAGTGAAGCAGGCAAAAGGGAATACAAACGTCTCAAAAATGAGATCGACAGGAAGTGCAAAATGGCTAAGCAGGGATGGCTAGAGGACAAATGTAAGGATGTAGAGGCTTGTCTCACTAGGGGTAAGATAGATACTGCCTACAGGAAAATTAAAGAGACCTTTGGAGAGAAGAGAACCACTTGTATGAATATCAAGAACTCAGATGGAAACACAGTTCTAAGCAAAGAAGGGAAGGCAGAAAGGTGGAAGGAGTATATAGAGGGTCTATACAAGGGCGATGTACTTGAGGACAATATTATGGAAATGGAAGAGGATGTAGATGAAGATGATATGGGAGATACGATACTGCGTGAAGAGTTTGACAGAGCACTGAAAGACCTGAAGCAAAATAAGGCCCCGGGAGTAGACAACATTCCATTAGAACTACTGACAGCCCTGGTAGAGCCAGTCCTGACAAAACTCTACCATCTGGTGAGCAAGATGTATGAGACAGGCGAAATTCCCCGAGACTTCAAGAAGAATATAATAATTCCAATCCCAAACAAAGCAGGTGTTGACAAGTGTGAAAATTACCGAACTATCAGTTTAATAAGTCACAGGTGCAAAATACTAACGCGAATTCTTTATAGACGAATGGAAAAACTGGTAGAAGCCGACCTCGGCGAAGATCAGTTTGGGTTCCGTAGAAATATTGGAACACGTGAGGCAATACTGACCCTACGACTTATCTTAGAAGCTAGATTAAGGAAAGGCAAACGTACGTCTCTAGCATTTGTAGACTTAGAGAAAGCTTTTGACAATGTTGACTGGAATACTCTATTTCAAATTCTAAAGATGGCGGGGTAAAATACAGGGAGCGAAAGGCTATTTACAATTTGTACAGAAACCAGATGGCAGTTATAAGAGTCAAGGGTTATGAAAGGGAAGCAGTGGTTGGGAAGGGAGTGAGACAGTGTTGTAGCCTCTCCCCGATGTTATTCAATCTGTATATTGAACAAGCAGTAAATGAAACAAAAGAAAAATTCGGAGTAGGTATTAAAGCCCATGGAGAAGAAATAAAAACGTTGAGGTTCGCGATGACATTGTAATTCTGTCAGAGACAGCGAAGGACTTGGAAGAGCAGTTGAAAGGAATGGACAGTGTCTGTCCTCGTTTTGCTTTTGTTGATGTTTATCTTATATCCTTCTTTCAAGACACTGTCCATTCCGTTAAACTGCTCTTCCAAGTCCTTTGCTGTTTCTGACAGAATTTCAATGTCATCGGCGAAGCTCAAAAAGTTTTTATTTCTTCTCCATGGATTTTAATACCTACTCGGAACTTTTCTTTTGTTTCCTTTACTGCTTGCTCAATATACACGTTGAATAGCATCGGGGAGAGGCTACAACCCTGTCTCACTCCGTTCCCTTTCATGTCCCTCGACTCTTACAACTGTCATCTGGTTTCTGTACAAATTGTAAATAGCCTGAATGTAAGAGCAAAATCTGTCGAAACCTGTTGTGTGAAATGGAGAAATATTTACATGAATTTGGCCATTGAACGCTAACAACATTCCTTCCCGCTTCTCAGAATGAGACAATTCTACCGTCTTCCGTCGAGCCGTATCGAGTGGAAACCCCATTTAACAGCAGTGTGGGCGGGTCGACAGCTCGGTCAGTTACCCCGCAGTGCCGGCCGTGGAGGCGCCACTGACTTCTGAAATAATAACAGCAATTGACAGCGGCGCAACATAGCTGTGGGGACTCGTCAGCGCAGGGGTTGGGGAATAGTAGCGTGCTGAGCGGGGTGTAAAGGGGGGGGGGGGGCGGTTTGCGGTGAGTGGTGAAGAGGGGGGAGGGGAGGGACCGCTGCCTCACTCAAGCGTCCACTCCCCCACCCTTCTCTGGTGGCGCGATACATTTTTTATAACCCGACATTCACCGCCATCGACACTCGCTTTTTAAAAATATCTGTGGCCGAACTAATCGCTGGGGTGGAGTGGGGGTGGACGTGGCTGAGTGGGTCGAGTTAACTGCGGCGTTGGCGGGCGGTGAGACGGAACACTGACGAGGGGAGCCGGTTCTGTGTCGCAAACGGCCGGGTGTCCGCTCAGATGACCCGCAAAGTGCGGGCGACACGAGCAGGCGGGCGTAGTGACCGCGTAGTGATGTGGGCGGATTGTGTCAGTGTCGCTGTGATCCAGTCGTGTGCGAGGGCGGCGCGAGGGTGCAGCGAAACGGGGAGAAGTTTCAGCCGGTGTCTCATCCACAGGCACCGAGGCAGCTCCGACTGCACCCGGTACTGAGCGTTACAAATTCTGGTAACCCACTTGCTAACTCTCCATTACGAGTAGTCATTTAAATTGCGAGGTGCCAGGGCTAGCAGTGTATTTAACACTAAATTCTTCTTCATATATAAATGATGCCCTAAGCCCCCCCCCCCCTATTCTAACTCCGACTTTTGCTGTTGCACATGGATTATGAAGAAACGCGAACTGACTGTAATCGACCCTGCAAGTGGAGTAGAAACGAGTTTGGCACCTGCAATAATTTAATTTGATAACTAAGTTAAATAAAGGAAAGTTTCATTAACGTAATGAGAAATGAAAGGGTTGCTCTACCGATTAACAGAATCACAGTTCTGTCCAAAATAACAATATGATTTATTATGACCAAACTCAAAATAATAAACAAAACACATGAAACATTTACAATACATCAAATTGGATACTGAATATAAACGCTGTGAAGGTGAAGTTGTCCATGAACTACAGGGTGATTCAAAAAGAATACCACAACTCTGCAACGACAAAAGGCAGAGCTAAGCACTATCTGTCGGCGAATTAAGGGAGCTATAAAGTTTCATTTAGTTGTACATTTGTTCGCTTGCCATTTTAGCCAATAAAGTTTTTGGTCCCTTTTTCTTCGAAGGTGCTACTGTAACTGGACTACAGTATCTGGAGATGTTAGAGAATTGGCTGTTCCCTCAGCTCGAACAAAAAGCACAACAATTCATATTTCAGCAGGATGGAGCGCCACCACATTGGCACTTATCTGTCCGTAACTACCTGAACGTCAACTACCCGAGGCGATGGATCGGCCGCCAGGCAGCCCGTGACAGAGCACTTCATCACTGGCCTCCAAGAAGCCCTGATCTTACCCCCTGCGATTTTTTCTTATGTTAAGGATATGGTGTTTCGGCCACCTCTCCCAGCCACCATTGATGATTTGAAACGAGAAATAACAGCAGCTATCCAAACTGTTACGCCTGATATGCTACAGAGAGTGTGGAACGAGTTGGAGTATCGGGTTGATATTGCTCGAGTGTCTGGAGGGGGCCATATTGAACATCTCTGAACTTGTTTTTGAGTGAAAAAAAAAAAACCTTTTTAAATACTCTTTGTAATGATGTATAACAGAAGGTTATATTATGTTTCTTTCATTAAATACACATTTTTAAAGTTGTGGTATTCTTTTTGAATCACCCTGTATATTGTGACATTTATGACCAAGTGGTACGTGGAGCCAATTACTTGCAACTCAAATCTTAAGAGAAACACCCAGCCAACCCAACATTAATTGCTGCTACAGTAGTGAGAACTCAGACAATGAACGCCCAAGACAGAACAAAGTTAGAAAAGACGAACAGGCGCGCTCTGCTGAGCTCTGGTCATCACACAGCAAAATTCCCCGATTTGTCGGTGCTGCGGACGTACATTACCAGGCTGTCTTCTTAACTGCAAGGACACGATCTGGCGTACCGGAGGCGATGGCTGGTTGCTTCGACGCCCCGTCGTGGTGATGATAATGTCGCGAGTATAGGCCGAAATAAATTACCCTGGTCTTGTTGTTCCACACTAAAGACTTCCTAGCAATACAAATGCGCCTCTGAGGGAGATGAAGAAGGCTCGCTACACAATCATGGACGGTACAGTGAGTGAGTTTAACAAGCGAAGTCACACAGTAACTCTGATACAGTCAACTTTAGCCAAAACTGCTCAAGACAGACAACATAGGCCGCTTGTACGCAGAACGCTCAATTGCCAACTGTACTCGGAAAGTTGCGTTGAAGTCGAAACTTCAGCAACTTCGTCAAACAGTTACAATTAAATGAAAGTATACTAGACAGCCAACGGAAGGCAGGCTGTCCAGAGCAGCGAGAGTTCTGTCTTGTAACCTACTCAGACCGAAAGGCGAGAGCCGACTCCCATCAAGAGCACCCGCACAAGCCAAACACAGAACATTTCCCCCCCACGACAGTGGCCATGGTTAAACGTTCCAATCAGCAACTCGAAAACCGGCGGAAAATTCCACTCTATTGCCGAAGCACTACCTTTCCACCAATGAAGATTCTTGGCGCCAATTTCTGCGGCGATTTTGCTACGTCACGGAGCTATGCCCTGAGCAAGCCAATCACAGTTACAATTTTGCAGAAAACGCGGGAATTTGCCCGCCAAGACTGCCTGGGAACACAAGTCATTCCCACGCCTCGCTGGTAGCCCGCCAGAAAGTATTTTCAGTAAGTTTCTGCGAAGTAACGGAATCTCTAGCCCAGCCACTCCGTCAGGCCCCTGTGGGCGTCTCGCCGCCGCTCTTATGACAATGTCGGAGTCTGGAAATCATTCACTCGACTCCCTCACACCTGTCGGCTCAACCCTTTCAAGACAGCAGAACCCGCCTGTCACCGGACCACCTGGGTGACGAGAGACGCTGCGTGTGAAGGAATAGCAACTTTTCACCGCATGCAATTAGAGAGGAAAATCGAATTACTCAGAGTAACATAGAAATATGAGAGGGGGCTCCTGCCACCTCTCAAAGTGATAGTGGATACAGCTCAAGAAACTAATTTATGCTCTGTGTACGCAGACTGAAACGACAAATGAAAATCTGTACGAAGGCTAGGGATGGAAACCGGGTGTCCTGCTCAGTAGGCGTACGTGCTAACCACTACGCCATCCTGGCACAGTGGCTTTGCACAACGGCAGGGACCTCCTCCTCAATCCAGTAGTGGTTAGCGCATCTGCCTCGTGAGCAGCACACCTGGGTTTGAATCCCAGCCTCGGTACAGATTTTCATTCGTAGCTTCAGTCTGTACATATACCGTGTGATCAAAAAGTCAGTATAAAATTGAAAACTGAATAAATCACGGAATAATGTAGATAGAGAGGTACAAATTGACACACATGCTTGAAATGACATGAGGTTTTATTAGAACAAAAAAAAAATACAAAAGTTCAAAAGACGTCCGACACATGGCGCTTCATCTGATCAGAATAGCAATAATTACCATAACAAAGTAAGAAAAAGCAAAGATGATGTTATGTACAGGAAATGCTCAATATGTCCACCATCATTCCCCGACAATAGCTGTAGTCGAGGAATAATGTTGTGAACAGCACTGTAAAGCATGTCCGGAGTTATGGTGAGGCATTGGCATCGGATGTTGTCTTTCCGCATCCCCAGAGATGTCGGTCGATCACGATACACTTGCGACTTCAGCTAAGCCAGTAATCGCACGGACTCAGATCTGGTGACCTGGGGAGGCCAAGCATGATGAAAGTGGCGGCTGAGCACACGATAATCACCAAACGACTCGCGCAAGAGATCTTTCACGCGTCTAGCAATATATTTTTTTTTTTGGTTCTAATAAAACCCCATGTCATTCCAAGCATGTGTGTCTATTTTTACCTATCTACATTATTCCGTGGTTTATTAAGTTTTCAAATTTATACTGACTTTGTGATCACCCGGTACATCACAGACGTCGGAGACATGACAAGGTCTTGGTTGACTGATTTGGGGGAGGGGACCGGACAGTGGGGTGTTCGGTGCCATCGGATTAAGGATTGGGAAGAAAGACGGCCATGCTCTTTCAAAGGAACCATCGAGGCATTTGCCGTAAGTGTTTTAGGGAAAGCACGGATAACCTAAAGCAGGATGGTTGGACGCCGTTTTGAACCGTCGTCCTCCCGAATGCGAAGAAATGCTTCAAATGGCTCTGAGCACTATGCGACTTAACTTCTGAGGTCATCAGTCGCCTAGAACTTAGAACTACTTAAACCTAACCAACCTAAGGACATCACACACAACCATGGCCGAGGCAGGATTCGAACCTGCGACCGTGGCGGTCGCGCGGTTCTAGACTGAAGCGCCTAGAACCGCTCGGCCACCCTTAGAACTACTTAAACCTAACCAACCTAAGGACATCACACACAACCATGGCCGAGGCAGGATTCGAACCTGCGACCGTAGCGGTCGCGCGGTTCTAGACTGAAGCGCCTAGAACCGCTCGACCACCCTTAGAACTACTTAAACCTAACCAACCTAAGGACATCACACACAACCATGGCCGAGGCAGGATTCGAACCTGCGACCGTAGCGGTCGCGCGGTTCTAGACTGAAGCGCCTAGAACCGCTCGGCCACCCTTAGAACTACTTAAACCTAACCAACCTAAGGACATCACACACAACCATGGCCGAGGCAGGATTCGAACCTGCGACCGTAGCGGTCGCGCGGTTCTAGACTGAAGCGCCTAGAACCGCTCGGCCACCCTTAGAAGTTAGAACTACTTAAACCTAACCAACCTAAGGACATCACACACAACCCTGGCCGAGGCAGGATTCGAACCTGCGACCGTAGCGGTCGCGTGGTCCTAGACTGAAGCGCCTAGAACCGCTCGGCCACACCGGCCGGCCTCCCGAATGCTAGTGCAATGTGCTAACCACTACGCTACGTCACTCGGTCAGAAGTTCTCTGCATCCTTGTAATTTAATACGATTTATACTGCCTGACAAAAAAACTGAAGCATACACAAGACGTTGTCAGGTGTGAATGTAACTTTGCACTCATACACACTATCAGCAGGTATGTAAATGATTAGAGTTGCCATTCTCTGTGACGCGTAGAACACCCCCAAGGGTGGGTCAGTGGCGTTCATATTTTGTGTTGTCGCCAGGCTTGATAGGGTATATAAGGCCTGTGAACAGCGTCAGATGTTGAGTGATCTGTGTGAAAGACATGGAGATGATTCATACTTGTGTCAGACAGTGTTTCCATACCTGACTGAACTGAAAGGGGTCTCATTGTACATCTCCGTTTTGGCGGCTGGTCGAATGGAGCAGCATCCAAATTTGTGGGGGATCCATATGTTACAGTGCCGCGATGGTGGGTTCCATGAGACAATTACGGCAAGCTACTCATTGTCCATCGCCCATGTCTGACCACCGTCTACATCTACATTGATACTGTGCAAATCACACTTAGGTGCCTGGCATGAGCGAAGATCGCAGAACTTTTCATCAAGCACATCGTAATCCCTGCAGCACCATTGGTCGGAGTCTAGCAGCAGCCAAATTAGGAAATAGTGGGGCATTCAGTTGTGTTAGCCCTGTGATGGTCGATTGTACGGGACCCTCACACTCATTGTCATTGTTCCCCCAGACCACATCTGACCACTAAGAGGGAGGGTCGCAGTACTGTGCGGCGGGCACTTCGCAAGACCTTCACACCTGGCGCCTGCCACATTTCAATCGCTTATTGCAGAAACCATCTAAGTACACTTTTCCAGGTGGCCGGTGTGGCCGAGCGCTTCTAGGCGCTACAGTCTGGAACCGCGCTGCTGCTACGTTCGGAGGTTCGAATCCTGCCTCGGGCATGGATGTGTGTGATGTCCTTAGGTTAGTTATGTTTAAGTAGTTCTAAGTTCTAGGGGAGAGATGACCTCAGATGTTAAGTCCCGTAGTACTCAGAGCCATTTGAACCATTTGTTAAGCTCCACAGTGCTCGAAGCCATTTGAACCATTTCAGCTGAAGATAATCGTTCAACGTGACTGAAGCGCACACCTTCCGTAAATTGCTGCAGATTTCAATGCTGGGCCATCAACAAGTGTCAGTTGCAAACCATTCAACGAAACATCATCGATATGGGCTTTCGGAGCCGAAGGCCCACTCGTGTACCCTTGATGACTGCACGACACAAAGCTTTACGCCTCGCCTGGACCCGTCAACACCGACATTGGGGTGTTGACGACGGGAAACATGTTGCCTGCTCGGACGAGTCTCGTGTCAAATTGTATCGAGAGGATGGACTTGTTCGGGGAAGGAACACTCTCCACTCTCATGAATCCATAGAAACTGCATGTCAGCAGGGGATTGTTCAAGATGGTGGAGGCTCTGTAATGGTGTGTGGTGCGTGCAGTTGCAGTGATATGGGACCCCTGATACGTCTAAATGCGACTGTGACAGGTGGCAAGTACGTAAGCATCCTGTCTGACCACCTGCATCCGTTCATGTCCATTGTGCATTCGGACGGAGTTGGACAATTTCATCAGGACAATGCGACACCTCACACGTCTAGAATTTATACACAGTGGCTCGAGGGCCACTCTTCTGTGTTTACATACTTCCGCTGGCCACCAAATTCCCCAGACATGACCATTATTGGTTCAAATGGCTCTGAGCACTATGGGACTTAACATCTAACGACATCACACACATTCATACTCGAGACAGGATTTGAACGTGCGACCGTAGCGGTCGCGCGGTCCCAGACTGAAGACCCTACAACCGCTCGGCCACACCGGCCGGCTGAACACTATTGAGCACATCTGGGATCCCTTGCAACATGTCGTTCAGAAGAGATCTCCACCGCCTCGTACACTTACGGATTTATGGCCAGTCCTGCAGAATTCATGCTGTCGTTTCCCTCCAGCACTACTTCAGATGTTAGTCGAGCCCATGCGACGTCGTGTTACGGCACTTCAGCGTACTCGCAGGTGCCCTACACTATATTGCGCAGGTGTAACAGTTAATCTGGCTCTTCAGTGTATATGTTAAAGACGATTATTAGCAACGAGAAAGCGCAAACGGTGTACAGATAGTTGTTGTTGTCGTTGTGGTCTTCAGTCCTGAGACGGGTTTGATGCATCTCTCTATGCTACTCTATCCTGTGCAAGCTTCATCATCTCCCAGTACCTACTGCAGCCTACATCCTTCTGAATCTGCTTCATCTCTTGGTCTCCCTCTACGATTTTTACCCTCCATGATGCCCTCCAGTACTAAATTGGTGATCCCTTGATGCCTCAAAACATGTCCTACCAACCGATCCCTTCTTCTAGTCAAGTTGTGCCACAAACTCCTCCCCATTTCTACTCAATACCTCCTCATTAGTTACGTGATCTACCCATCTAATATTCAGCATTCTTCTGTAGCACCACATTTCGAAAGCTTCTATTCTCTTCTTGTCCAAACTAGTTACCGTCCATGTTTCACTTCCATACATGGCTACACTCCTTACAAATACTTTCAGATACGACTTCCTGACACTTAAATCAATACTCGATGTTAACAAATTTCTCTTCTTCAGAAACGTTTTCCTTGCCATTGCCAGTCTACATTTTATATCCTCTCTACTTCGACCATCATCAGTTATTTTGCTCCCCAAATAGCAAAACTCCTTTACTACTTTAAGTGTCTCATTTCCTAATCTAATCCCCTCAGCATCACCCGACTTAATTCTACTACATTCCATGATCCTCGTTTTTTGTTGATGTTCATCTTATACCCTCCTTTCAAGACACTGTCCATTCCGTTCAACTTCTCTTCCAAGTCCTTTGCTGTCTCTGACAAAATTACAATGTCATCGGCAAAGCTCAAAAAGCTTTTACTTCTTCTCCATAAATTTTAATACCTACTCCGAACTTTTCTTTCGTTTCCTTTACTGTTTGCACAATATACAGATTGAATAGCATCAGGGAGAGGCTACAACCCTGTTTCACTGTACAGATCGTAGGGATCTACAAATAAGGCGATTTGAGAAAAAGTAGTTTCTTTAATTATTTAGTCCCACCCCACCGCTCCTCTCATCTTGCTTCAGTACAGTCGTGGCTGACGAACCGTGTAAGAGCAGCTCATATCCAGAATGGAAACGGCGGCAGCAGGGGGAAATGTCGCGCCGTTGTGGTGGTCCGGGCGCGAGCAGTGATGACGTCACACAGTGGCGGCGCGTCAGGAAGGAGCGAGCGAGCTGAGGCACAGGTAGGCACGAGCCCGCCCCCGCCTACCCACACTACGACACGGCTGCCCGCGGCGGACAAGTAAATCTCGCCGCGTGCACGAGTAAAGCAGAGCAAGGCGGCGCCCGAGTGAATGGGCGGCGGCGGCGGCGGCGACGCCGAGGTGCGTGTCGCGCTGCGTTACGCGCCTAGGGCTTCTTCGCCTCTTGTTTTTACGCACGAGCTGACGCACCGCACCCCCTCACGCGCACACACTTTTTGTTTTTTCCCTCTCTTCTGTTCCTCGCAAACGCGAGCGCGTAGCGGGTCTACGGCTCGTTCAGTTTTTTCCCCCCCACCTTTCTCCCCCTCCCTCCCTCCGTCAGTTCCTCCCGCCGACGGACCGCCTCCCCCACCCCCTTACCGATGCGGCACAAATGAAGGGGTCCGGGACAATGGGAAAAAATCTTTATGCCTCTCTGCCAGGCCGTTCTCCGCTGTTCTCCAGAGCGCTGCGCCGTGGCTGGGCGCCCCTTTAAGGCACCAACACAGCACGCACGCACACACACACACACACACACACACACACACACACACACTCGAAAGGAAATACACACCACTCACTCCTGACGTAGCGACCGCCACTGAGTCTGAACACTGTCTCAAATAAAGTACGGGGCGGTTGCAGTTAAAGTGCAGCTACTCAAGCATGCCCGTCATGGCTGTAATTACGATACGACAGCTGACCTTAGTACATATTCTAATGGGTTCCATTTTTGGCCACCAGGTGCAAATATGGAGCTGTGAATGCAGGGAAGACGCACATAATCGTTTCCATATGTAATGGATTAGCAATGGTACGTGGGCAGAAAAAGTCAAACGAGTGAGAAAGGTGTAACGCTGATTTCATTATTAACCGCTGCTTACACATTTATTGAAGAGGTGTATTGGAGATGTCAATGAGATGTCATATTCGCACCTGGTGGCCAAAATTGCAACTAGTTTTTTTTTCGTGTAAATAGGCTCCACATTAACATATTTACAAAGTTTTGCAGAGTGTCGTAAATTATTATTTTGTATTAAACATTGTCCTACAGAATTTTCCCTGACAAAAAAACTCAAACTTAACGTACTCATTTATTACCCACAATATACAAGCCGAACGCAATCTGACTGCTATACATTGACAACATGACTTTCAATAACTAACACAAAAGAATGGCCATGAACTGCACGAAAGCCTAACAATAACACGAATCCAAAAAATATGTAATTAAGGGAATATGAAACTACCTCCAACTCTGTTAATTGCCTAAACTCAATCCCATCACGAATCCCGATAGTGTAAACCCCAGTATTTTTCACAAGTCACTTACCTCACAGAAAATTTTCGTAACACAAACTCCAGTAACTACTGCAAGTAGCAACAACAGCCAGCTAAATAAAAAGATTCTAACTACTACAGACTCTAAATACTAGGAGGCATATGGTTAGTATAAGAAAGATTTTGTTGAAGAGCAGACAATGTATTTAGATAATTTTACCTTATTGATATGACATCCAGTTCCAAAAATTCTATAGCTGTCAATAATCCGACTAGCCAAACATTATCTACAGCATCCATCCTGAAACATTTCCTTGCATATTTCCTTATAAACGCATCGTTTCATCTGACTTCACAATGCATGCCGTACCAAGACAGAGTCCCCACTAAGAATATCATGTCCATACACTTCCCAATCCATTCGCCAGCTCCCAGTCCGTCCAACAACAGAAACCGTTGCCGAGGCGCAGATAACACAGTCTACAGCGCTGCCAACATACGAACAGGCTACTTACAAGCCATACGATAACACGGCCCTCACTGGACCTCTGTGAGCAGCTCCACTTTCATTGTAACCAACAAGTGTTTAGGAAGGCCCTACATCGCGGGAATATGGTACACTAATTGATCAAAAGTATCCACACACCAGTTAGTGGACGTAGGGTTGGAACTTAAATAGTGGCAACTATTTATTCACAACCGATACAAAAGAGTTACATGTTTGCACCTGTTACAGTCCTTCAGAGTAGTCACTAGCGTTGTGTAGAACCCGTTGCCAGCGATGTGGAAGTTGTAGTATACCGTTAGCAGAGCCTGCTCTGTTGATGGTGCGAATGGAGCGGTCTGCTGCCTGTCGAATCTCTGGAACAGTTCTGAAGCGAATGCCACGAAATGGTCCCTCCATCTTCGGAATCAAATCAAAGTCACAAGTCCGGGGAGTATGGTGGATGGTACAGTACTTCCCAAGCCCATCAACCGAACAGAGCAACCACAGCTTGCGCTGTTTGCGTCCCCGTATTGTCGTGGATAATGATGGATGGGTTGCGCAGAAAGTGTCGCCGCTTCCTTCGCAAAGCTGGTCGCAGGTGATGCTCCAAAAACGAACAGTAATACTGTGCACTGACTCTCTTCCGTGGAGGAACTTAATGCGTTAGGATAACATCATCACAGTTGTACACGAGAATCACCATAACTTCAGACCGGTCCATTCGCACCATCAACAGAACACGCTCTGCTAACGGTATACTACGCCTTCCACATCGCTGGCAACGGGTTCTACACAACGCTGGTGACTACTTTGAAGGACAGTAACAGGTGCAAACATGTAACTCTTTTGTATAGATTGTGAACAAATAGTGGCCACTATGTAAGTTCCAGTCCTCGTATGAGGTGTGCCCACCCATCCCCTTTACGCTGTCTTGAACTCTGCTGAGGAAACTTTCAATGAGGTGACTGAATGCATGAAGCCCAGTTTTCCTCAAGAGCCGAAACCAGAGGAGGTCTGGCGTATGTAGCGAAGACAATGTTCTAACTCACCCCAAAGGTTTCCGTTGGATTCAGGTTGCGAATCAGGTGAGGAAGGTCTGTTTCGGGAACGCCACTGTCTACAAAGCATTGCGTCACAGATACTGCTTTATGACAGGGTGCTTTGTCATTCCCACACAAACCATTACCGTCTCCAAACTGTTTCTATATCGTACGGAGTATGCAGTTCCATAAAATGTGTTAATATCCTTCTGGATTTAACATTTTCATAACCGCAACTAGGGGACCTCACCATAACCACGAAAAATGCTCCCATACCGTAACACCACCTCTTCTGCACTCCGCTGTTGGTACTAAACCTGAGGCAAGGTAACGTTCTGCACCCAGTCACCAAACCCGAACCCTGCCACTGCATTTACAGATGGCATAGCGCTGCTCATCACTCCAAATCTCTCTTTCAGGTCATCCACTGTCCAGTGGCTTCTCTTTTACATCACCTTATAACACTACTTTGCAAGTCTGCGCCAAGTATAACGCTATACTCACAGACGAGTGTTACCCTCTGGGAGGAGTTTTGTGTTTGACCATGTGTTTGCGCCTAATGGATAGATGGTATCGTACAATAATTTCGTATATATGGCAATCAATAGAAAACTTAACAGGCTTTACTTTGGTGGTAATGAAAGTATAGAAGTGCATACAAATGAAATAACAAACGGTCGCCAGCCTAATCAGGCATAATAATTTGAAACATTATGTTAAAGGAGATTGAATGTGAATAGCTAAAATGACTTTCATTAACACTGCCTTTGAATAGTGGACATGGATACACACTACTACAGGGCGAACTTAGGTGTAGGTTGCAGTAGTTATCATTTACATAAATCAGTAATCATAGGAAGCTAAGTAGAACTCAATTCATGATAATAGTTACTATCGTTATCATTAATCAACTCAGCACAGAGATGTTACTGCAGTAAACACTAGACTAAAGTTGGGCATGAAAAGTGCTCTGACTTAACTAACATAAAATTATCACAAATGAAATTACAGCCTACAGCCTAGACACTTTTTTATACTCCCGTTTACATTAATGTATCAGATCTCTTTAGTAACATCAAAATATCCCAATTATCTCTCTAATATGAGCAAAGAATATGGTAAGGTTCCATAAACAGATACTGCCTGTCCAGGCAAAACCTATGATTATTTCAGAACCAAAGTGCAATTCACTAATATTGATTCCTAACCTCACTTGGAATAGTTTATATTTTCCTCCTTTAAAGCAAATTACTCAAACACAAAGCTCAATTAACCACAGAAAATAGTTCATGTTAACTATCAATGCTAAATTACGTTTCATACAAGTTCAATTTGTTTGCCCTTTTCACCCCCGGTAGTTGAGTGGTCAGCGCGAAGGACTGTCAATCCTAAGGGCACGGGTTCGATTCCTGGCTAGGTCGGAGATTTTCTCCTCTCAGGCACTGGGTGTTGTGTTGTCCTAATCACCATCATTTCATCCCCGTCGAAGCGCAAGTCGCCGAAGTGGCGTCAAATCTAAAGACGCACCAGGCGAGCGGTCTACCCGACGGGCCGCCCTAGTCACACGACATTATTAATATTATCACCTGAGAGGCAGGTATTTTAGACAGAAACATTTACACCCTTTGGCACTGAACTCATACACATTTAATACGAAACCAAATCACTATTTTGTTAGCAACAGGCTACTCGGTTTCTGCACATTTAGGATGGGATCCTGCATCGGTTCATGATTAGGATAATTTTAAGGTTCAACACCGGTTTACAGCACTTGAATTGTTATTGAAAAACACTCACACAAATATACTGGTCCATGCTATAATACATATCTGTGTTCCTCAAGTTGGCGGAGCAGTGGTGCAATAGTGGTATCAAGCAACGTGGCGGCTAACTGGTCTCTCACTCTTCGTGTCGAATCCTCTTTACAATTCCTTCTTGGCGATGGAATTTTCACGTTTTAGAGCCATTCCGTAATACCAAGAGCACCATGCAACAGCCGAATCCACATTCGAGGCAAATTTCCATATTAATTGGCTTCCAAATGTCTCATTTGGCACCCTCGACGTTAACCGTACAACGGCTAGCCACTGACTGCGTAGCGTTCCCACCAAGTAGCTACCCAGATCGACCGCCAAGACCATCTTTCACTGCGCGCCAAGCCACTTCCGTGGGGGGTTCCCTACGGTTTTTATACTTTGCAATACAAGTTTCCTAAGCATGTACCATCTTCCATTATATAAATTCTCTTTTGTGAACAGACATATATTATGAAATTTCACTATTTTTAAACATCCATTAGCTTTTACAATACATACATTACAAACTTTAACTTTCCTCACACAAATCAACGACCTTCATTAGTAAAGACTAATCAAAAAAATGGTTCAAATGGCTCTGAGCACTATGGGACTTAACTTCTGAGGTCATCAGTCCCCTACAACTTAGAACTACTTAAACCTAACTAACCTAAGGACATCACACATATCCATGCCCGAGGCAGGATTCGAACCTGCGACCGTAGCAGTCGCGCGGTTACGGACTGCAGCGCCTAGAACCGCTAGACCACCGCGGCCGGCAAAGACTAATCACTTCATAGCCACATACACATAGTTACCTAGTATAGCCTACTTACGATCAAAAAAATGGTTCAAATGGCTCTGAGCACTATGGGACTCAACTGCTGAGGTCATTAGTCCCCTAGAACTTAGAACTAGTTAAACCTAACTAACCTAAGGACATCACACACATCCATGCCCGAGGCAGGATTCGAACCTGCGACCGTGGCGGTCTTGCGGTTCCAGACTGCAGCGCCTTTAACCGCACGGCCACACTTACGATCCATATTGATGTTACAACCGCAGGCGTAATTTAAAATTGCCTAAAGATATGTGTATCTTGCCAGTGTCTGCTCGACCACAAAGCGAGGTGCTAGGGCTATCAGCGTATTTAACACTAAATTCTTCTAGAATCTTCATATGGAAATGATGCTCTAAGCCCCCCCCCCCTTTTCTAACTCCGACTTTTGCTGTTGCACATGGATTAAGAAGAAACGCGAACTGACTCTAATCGACCCTGCAAGTGGAGTAGAAAAGAGTTTGGCACCTGCAATAACTTAATTGGATAGAAATTAATTAGGTAAAGGAAAGTTTCATTGACGTAGTGAGAAGTGAAAGGGTTGCTCTACCGATCCACAGAATGAAAGTTCGGTCCAAAATAACAATTTCATTTAATATGACCAAACTCAAAATAATAAACAAAACACATGAAACATTTACAATACATCAAATTGGATACTCAATATAAACACTGTGAAGGTGAAGTTGTCCATGAACTATATTGTGACATTTATGATATTGATATTTGGAGCCAATTCCTTGCAACTCAAATCTTATGAGAAACACACAGCCAACCCAACATTAATTGCTCCTACAGTAGTGAGAACTCAGACAATGAACGCCCAAGACAGAACAAAGTTAGAAAAGACGAACAGGCGCGCTCTGCTGAGCTCTGATCATCACATAGCAAAATTCCCTGATTTGCCGGTGCTGCGGACGTACATTACCAAGCTGTCCTCTTAACTGCAAGGACACGATCTGGCGTATCGGAAGCGATGGCTGGTTGCTTCGACGTCCCGTCGTGGTGATAATAATGTCGCAAGTATAGCCCGAAACAAATTATCCTGGTCTGGTTTTTCCAGACTATAGACTTCCTATCAATACAAATGCGCCTCTGAGGGAGACTAAGAAGGCTCGCCACACAATCACTGACGGTACAGTGATTGATTTTAACAAGCGAAGTCACACAGTAACTCCGATACAGTCAACTTTAGCCAAAACTGCTCGAGACGGACAACATAGGCCGCTTGTACGCAGAACGCTCATCTGCCAACTGTACTTGGGAAGTTAAGTTGAAGTCGAAACTTCAGCAACTTCATCAAACAGTTACAATTAAATGAAAGTATATTAGACAGCCAACAGAAGGTAGGCTGTCCAGAGCAGCGAGAGCTCAGGCTTGTAACCTACTCCCACCGAAAGGCGAGAGCCGACACCCATCAAGAGCACCC
The DNA here is from genome assembly GCF_023898315.1 of Schistocerca nitens. Lineage (NCBI taxonomy): Eukaryota > Metazoa > Arthropoda > Insecta > Orthoptera > Acrididae > Schistocerca > Schistocerca nitens. Next base: position 20,602,035 of record NC_064623.1, on the reverse strand, counting down.
GGACAAGCCAAACACAGAACATTACCGCCTCCACGACAGTGGCCATGGTTAAACGTTCCAATCAGCAACTCGAAAACCACCGGAAAATTCCACTCTATTGCCGACGCACTATTATTCCAGCAATGGAGATACTTGGCGCCAATTTCTGCGCCGATATTTGCTACGTCACGGAGCTATGCCCTGAGCAAGCCAATCACAGTTATGATTTTGCAGAAAACTAGGTTTCTGCGAAGTAACGGAATCTCTAGCCCAGCCGCTCCGTCAGGCCCCTGTGGGCATGTCGCCGCCGCTCTTATGACAGCCGCTCTTATGACAATGTCGGCGTCTGGACAGCATCCACTCGACTCCCTCACACCCGTCGGCTTAACCCTTTCTATATCAGCAGTACCCGCCTGTCGCTGGACCACCCGGGTGACGAGAGACGCTGCATGCGAAGTCCGCGTGTGAAGGAATAGCAACTTTTCACCACATGCAATTAGAGAGGAAAATCGAATTACTCAGAGTAACATAGAAATATGAGAGGAGGCTCATGGCACCTCTCAACTGTACAACATTTATTGTAACTTCCTATGCTCGGTCACTATGCTAGCCAGACTGCTGGCAGCCCTTTGGAACTTAGCAGTGGTTTCTTCCGTTAATTTCGTGCTATTTTTTACATACGCCTTCCACAGTGGTCGACGCTCATTGTCAGTACATGAGGTTGCCTAATACTGGTTCAACTGCGACTGTTCCTTCGCGTTTCCACTTCACAGTCTCATCACCAGCGGTCGACTGGGCGGCCTTAGAAGGTTTGAAATGTTCCTGATGGAGCTGTCACTAAGGTGACAGCCAGTGACCAGTCCGCGTTCGAAGTCACTGAGTTCTTCTGATCGACCCATTCTGCTGCTTCTGTGCTAACAACACATCACTCCTTACCTCCCGTTTATGCTGGTGGACATCCAGTGACATCCAGTGGTTGGTTCCGCATTACATAAGGCTGTCTGGATACTTCTGATTAGATGGTGCGCATCAACCTAAACTAACCTGTATTGCATTTCTCAGTAAATCAAAGAACGTAAGTACATCTTGTTTCACACCTCTAGATGTAGTTCGTAAGCAACTTGGGAGTTAAAGAGTTAGTGGGAGCGTAATCCTGCGGCCCCAGTTGCCAGCACACAATACAGGCAAGCGGATGAATATTTAACGACCGTGTGCGTAACACGCACCTACCTGTTTCCCCCCTCGCCGCATATCTTCGCCCACTGCTGCCAACGCTAACTAAAGTTCAATCAAGCAATTGTTTATTCAATTAGCATTCAGTTGGGAGAGCTTGCAAATAATGAGGATCGCAAATGTCAGGTAAAAATGCACTATATTCCAAGAGTAAAAGGTATTAACATTGACTATGCTGTCGATGCACTGTTTCTAGTACTGCAATCATCATAAGCTGTAATTAGCACTTCAGTAACAGTGGTCTATTTGCTGTGCATTACGATCTGTTAAGTGCTGTACAATCACAATGGTCGTTTACTAGCACCGCTGTTATCTGAAAGTCAGTATTCGGATATTTAATTCTGCTTTCGATAGTCGGCACAATTTCTTTTACTTAATACAAGTTCGTCTGAACGATGCTACCATTCACTTCCACTCGTATCGTTTTGCAACGAGGCTGGCAGTTGATCATACAACACGAAATACGAACGAAAGTTTCTCCACTCCTGAATTCCAACTGCCGGCCGGTGTGGCCGAGCGGTTCTAGGCGCTTCAGTCTGGAACCGCGCGGCTGCTACGGTCGCAGGTTCGAATCCTTCCTCGGGCATGGTTGTGTGTGATGTCCTTATGTTGGTTAGGTTTAAGTAGTTCTAAGTTCTAGGGGACTGATGACCTCAGCAGTTAAGTCCCATAGTGCTCAGAGCCATTTGAATCATTTTTGAATTTCAATTACACACAATTTATGTCTCTGTCAATTAGAATGTTCACTGAATTACGACGCGGGTCACATTTGTTGATTCCGTAACTGTTACGGTGCGACTGATCGTTACCTCGACGACAAGACATACGAATTTGGAAAGCAAGCTTTACGTAATAATTTACAGGCTCTTTTTGTTGATGAACACTAATGTGAAACTTATAATTTACATGGTGAAGATTTTAACTGTTTTTGACAACGCAACAGTAGGCATTGTAGGCCGCTCAATACGCGCCAATAAATATGGTGTGCACAGCGAACTGTAGACTCACGCACGACGTGTGAACAGCCACACACAGCGCTCTCGAGAGAGGTGGGGGGGGGGGGGCGGATGGGCGGCAGCTACCAGTTTTTAGACGGGCAGCGATACTACAGTTCGCTTACAACTTCAAAAGTGTTTTCCAGATCCATATTCCGGGATTGTCATCAGAGTGAGAAAAACCAACGGAACTAACACAAGAACATTGTGTATACGTCCGCCCCTTCGATTCCCGGCTGGGTCGGACATTTTCTCCGCTCAGGGACTGGGTGTTGTGTTGTCCTTTCATTTCATCCTCATCGAGACGCAAGTCGCCGAAGTGGCGTCAACTCGAAAGACTTGCACCAGGCGAACGGTCTACCCGACGGGAGGCCCTAGCCACACGGCATTTACGTTTCCATTCTGTATACACTAAACTGCACAAATAAGACTACGTACATACTGTGCGCGCGTACATCTGCCGACGTCTCTGTCAAATGTGAACCTTTGCGGTGCTTAAAAAAGCGGTACTCAGCGGGTGCATGCCATACAACTATCAGATCCTTGTAGTATCAATTCCATGCTTTTCTTAATGTAACAGTAGTGTCCGGTGCGACTAGGATGTATGGTATTCTAACGTTTCGACTTGACGGGCAACAGCCTGTGTACCGCAGAGGTGAGACAGATAACGGACCCTATCGTAGGCATGCTTATATACTGGGTTATCATTAGATTTTAAGTGTTCATTGAATAATATGTTGCGTTCTAAACCAACAGCGCTTTTAAGATTTTACTATTGACAGACATCTATTAATGTAGTGGTGCACAGCACCATAGTAATCCTATGTTTATGCTTTAGCGTATGCAAGATCTTCTTGTGTCGTCGACATCGATGTGCATGTATCAGCTACGAATGGCGATGGGCTGGTCTGGCAAATAAACACAAGCGCAGCTCATGGTGTGCAACAAAATATGCTTTACCCAACATACAACATTTTCATAATACAAAACGTTATGCAGAATTCAGAAAAAATTTTTGGCTTTCTGCTGGAACGCCAGCCATTGCGCTTAGCATGAATTAAAAAGGTTAATTATGGAGTCTCCGTCACTTCTTGGTAGAACAGATTCATACATAAGATTAAAAAAAACTGTTTTTATTCTACTAATGTTTGTTTATTTTGAACTGCTTATTGGCATATTGCGGCATCGCCAGGAGCAAGTACCGTATCACCTGTACTGCAAATGACAGACAGCTACACGAACGTGTTATTAAGCTACCAGTGTATATCTTGTTAAGGCTATAAATTCAAATACCGCAATCCAAAAGCTTTAATGCCATTTCACAGAAAATAAAACGAACGGACCTGACGACAGTGAAACTTCACCGAAACACGTATAAGCGTTACAGAAATTTTTTTCCCTAAGCAGAACCATATTTCTATAAGTACATATTTGAAAACAAAAAGAGATAAAACGTGACCTACAACGACTACGCGAATAACTGGATGTAATAAGGTAGGCTATGACTATGAATAACTGCAAATTTTAGCTGACAGTAAGATCTGTGAGATATACGTACTACACAATGTAAGACGCTGTGACGGCGATCTTGCTGACCAAGGCGGTGTTTGTGGAGCACGAACAAGCAGTACAGTCAATGACCAAATTATTAGAGGCACTGGATATTTTTAATGTTATTTGTAATAATTACGAGTCGAGTACTATATTTTATGCGATTAATAGAAAAAATTATGACAGTTATTCAGGGAACTTATTACATTGTTGAATTTTGTACCTATTGTTGCTACGTGACATTGGATTGTAGGTATCAATGTGCAGAGTACAGCGTACAGGAAAGAACATGTTCAGTGGCGTTCTCGCGTGTTCTTGGTACAATACTTTGTTCGCTCTATAAATTTCGTAATATTGACATCACAATTGATTGTTTAAGAGACGGGTACTACTAATTGTGACCTTTAAAAATGGGTACAAGAGGGGACATTTCACCATGTAAACAAGCAGAGGTCAAAGCGCTCGTTAATACGAAAACGTTTTCCAATCGGGAAATGTCAGAAGCTAGCGTGAGGCGCATAAAGAAGAAAATTGATTCAGGTGAAGAACTGAGCCCCAGAAGGAAGAATAAATGTGGAAGAAAACAAATTTTCATCCCAAGCTCAGAAAGATTTCTCAAAGGAATTTGCATTGAAAACAGATTTGCAACAACGAAACAGATGAAATCTCTACTGGAAGAGACTAATGTGTATGAATCTGACCGCACTGTTCGCAGAAAGTTGGACGATATTGATTTCAAGGCCTGCCGACCCGCTAGAAAACCAAAGTTAACAGCCACAATGAAAGCAAAGCGTCTAACGTGGGGTAAACAGCGGTGTGATAGGGATGTGAACTTCTGGAGATCGGTAATTTAACTATAAAATTATTATTTGCGATATGATATAACCCATGTACATTTATTCATAGTATTGCAGTTGTGTTTCTTGATTTATACAGGTTTGCTTCAGCGATGAAAGCACGTTTGGAATTTTAACTAACAAATCTAAGTATGTGCGCCGTCGAACAGGAGAAAAATTTCATCCCGAATGCATTATTCAGACCGTAAAACAGGCAACTAAGGTGATGACTTGGTCTGTCGTCTGTGGGAAGGGTACAGGACGTCTTTACGTGGTTAAAGACATGATGAGGCAAAACCAGTACAAGGAAGTCCTGCAAAAACGGTTAATACCGCAGCTCAGAGAATGGTTCCCGAACAGGGAACCACTTATTTTTATGCAAGATGGAGCTCCCTGTCGCACAGCCAGGTCAGTTAAATCCTTTCTGAAGGAACAAAATCTGCCTCAGAGTACCTTGGTAATAGTCCCCACATGAAACCCATAGAAAACGTATGGGAACTACTGAAGGGGGAGAGGGCAAAAGACGTCATCACAACAAAAGCACAGCTCTCACAGAAGATCATCCATACGTGGTACCATCATCCACGAATGCAAAACAGTACAGACCTGCATCGACAGCATGCCACGTCGTATTAAGGCTCTCTAGCTGCAAAAGGTAGCAACTACAAAAAAGTCGTGTTTTTTTTCATCAGACACGTTTCGCTTTATTGAGGTAAAGTGCCATCAGCGGTCTATAATTAACTTATTTTCATTTTTCGATCTTAAAGCAAACCAAAATGTTGTTGTTGTGGTCTTCAGTCCTGAGACTGGTTTGATGCAGCTCTCCATGCTACTCTATCCTGTGCAAGCTGCTTCATCTCCCAGTACCTACTCCAGCCTACATCCTTCTGAATCTGCTTAGTGTATTCATCTCTTGTCTCCCTCTACGATTTTTACCCTCCACGCTGCCCTCCAGTACTAAATGGTGATCCCTTGATGCCTCAGAACATGTCCTACCAACCGATCCCTTCTTCTAGTCAAGTTGTGCCACAAACTCCTCTTCTCCCCAATTCTATTCAATACCTCCTCATTAGTTATGTGATCTAACCATCTAATCTTCAGCATTCTTCTGTAGCACCACATTTCGAAAGCTTCTATTCTCTTCTTGTCTGAACTATTTGTCGTCCATGTTTCACTTCCATACAGGGCTACAGTCCATACAAATACTTTCAGAAACGACTTCCTGACACTTAAATCAATACTCGATGTTAACAACTTTCTCTTCTTCAGAAACGCTTTCCTTGCTATTGCTAGTCTACATTTTATATCCTCTCTACTTCGACCATCATCAGTTATTTTGCTCCCCAAATAGCAAAACTCCTTTACTACTTTAAGTGTCTCATTTCCTAATCTAATTGCCTCAGCATCACCCGACTTAATTCGACTACATTTCTAACATTCTGCGTGGTGTCTGTTTGTTCTATATCGTGTCTCCCTATCACTTTCGCGCAACGACGCTCTGACCGTTTTTTTTTTTTTTTTTTTTTTTTTTTTAGGAAATTGACTAGTTTGAATCTGGGACCTGTTGCTGGTAAGGAGATGCCAGACCACACATGACATGTAAAATTGAGAAGAGTTAAGTGAGACTAGCGATGATATAACCAAATACATAATGATCTCAGCGTCAGCTCCACTGCACTCCCTGTAAAAGAATCTTAATAGTAACTAAATTTAGTGGAAGGGGTTCAAGGCTTTCGTATTTTTAGTTGTAAAATAACGTCGAAAAAGCAGTTAAGTTTACCATTGGAAATTTTATTCTACTCACAAAACATCGTTTATAAATTGCACTATTGATAAAAGGAAATGTTTTAATACAGGATGGTAAAAACCAACTGCGTTCAACAAAAATGTGAACGAATATTCCCTGAGTGGGTTTCCAAGTTCTACAATGGATCGAAGGATGACCTATGCCATATCACATCTATAATCTAGGTTTAAATTAAGTTTCACGAGAGAGAAAACTATCAAAATGGTCTACAGTGACCCTCAATTATCTTTAATTACTTATCTAACTTGTCGTAAATTACAGTGGCTGATGTGGCTTCTCAATAACTATATAACAGAAAAATCATCGCGTTTCAGATTTTTACTTCAAGTGGCAAATGTGAACACCATGAGCTTTAATTGACGATCGACACTAGTATTACGCAAAAAGGGGGTGTAACAGATGAGTGAAGCTTTATGCGCGTGGGTTCATTACCTTGTCGGTGTTCGTCAGGGGGCGGCTGGCAGCACAGCTCCGCTCACCTCGCCGTCTCCGAAGCAAATCTTCTAACTTCTCCTTACTACAATTTACCAAAGTTGGTTTAAAAAAAAAAAATATCTGGCTGTGTTTTCATCTGCCAAATCAGGGTCTCAATGTTAACCTTAGGCTCCGCCTACAAAAATTCTGTCTATCCGATGAGAAACGTTATACTTTTCGTGGTGGGGCAATGTTTTTAAAGTTTGCAACGTAACAGAGACGCGAAAAAGTCTCACGCTAAAACTTGCAGCTGGTGTGGTCCTAGCGGTTAGCTGGCGACGTGGGTGTCCGTCCGTCCCCTATCGTAGGGCCTTCCAGCTTAACACGGTTCTGCTCTCGGCTTCTGTTCTCGTTTCTCCCCTCGGAACTGCGTCTGTCCCACGGTGGGAAGGTGTGACATGCATTTACGCATTCTTGTGTTAGCCTGTGGTATTCCATTTGCTCACTCGTTACTCGTATTACTTTGGTTAATTTAATGTCACGATTTATTCGGAGCTATGTGACATACTACTGCATTTGCTTATCATGTCAGGGTTTTCATGGAAGGTGTTGGATTTGCCTGACACCTTACACATTCCATGATCCTCGTTTTGCTTTTGTTGATGTTTATCTTATATCCCCCTTGCAAGACACTGTCCATTCCGTTCAACTGCTCTTCCAAGTCCGTTGCCGTCTCTGACAGAATTACAATGTTATCGGCGAACCTCAAAGTTTTTATTTCTTCTCCATGGATTTTAATGTCTACTCCGAACTTTTGTTTTGTTTCCTTTACTGCTTGCTCAATATACAGATTGAATAACATCGGGGAGAGGCTACAACCCTGTCTCACTACCTTCCCAACCACTGCTTCCCTTTCATGCCCCTCGGCTCTTAAAACTGCCATCTGGTTTGTGTACAAATTGTAAATAGCCTTTCGCTCCCTGTATTTTACCCCTGCCACCTTCAGAATTTGAAAGAGACTATTCCAGTCAACATTGTCAAAAGGTTTCTCTAAGTTTACAAATGCTAGAAACGCAGGTCTGCCGTTCGTTAATCTTTCTTCTAATATAAGTCGTAGGGTCAGTATTGCCTTACGTGTTCGAACATTTCTACGGAATCCAAACTGATCTTCCCCGAAATCGGCTTCTATCAGTTTTTCCATTCGTCTGTATAGAATTCACGTTAGTATTTTGCAGCTGTGACTTATTAAACTCATAGTTCGGTAATTTTCACACCTGTCAACACCTGGTTTCTTTGGGATTGGAATTATTATATTCTTCTTGAAGTCTGAGGGAATTTCGCTTGTCTCATACATCTTGCTCACCAGATGGTATAGTTTTGTCAGGACTGGCTCTCCCAAGGCTGTCAGTAGTTCTAATGGAATGTTGTCTACTCCCGGGGTCCTGTTTCGACGTAGGTCAAATGTAAGTAACTGAATTACAGACCACTGATGATGCTTTACCTCAATAAAGCGAAACGCGTCTGATGAAAAAAAAAACAAAACAAAAAAAACATGCATTTTCTGCAGTTGCAGTGACAGAACGAAAATACTGAAGAAGTCATAGCACTGTCTCGCAGTCACTTTCATAGCGTCTATGTCACCCCCTCAGCGCAGTGACCGTTGCTGTTTTCTGTCATCTTTCTGTCCTGCAGTTCTGTTACCATTATCGATCAGCTGGGAATAAGTTACGTTTTTTTCGGAATCGTTGTTTATACGAGAGCGACGCGTTGCTGACACAGTGTTGCAAACACAGCCTGGCCGGCGTGTTTCACCCTTCTGTGTTTAACACAGGGGGGCCTCGCTGTAATCGTCCCCCTACCCCCCTCCTTCAGTGGCCCATCATCCCTTCCCTCCCCCCCCCCCCCCATGCGACGTTAGCCAGTCCGCGTAACAAAGGGCCGTCCCTGCGCGGGCAGGCAGCCGGCAGCCCTCAGCCCTCGCCTCCCTTCACTCATAACCCAGAGAGGGCCGCCAGCCCTTCCGCAGATTAATTCTCGAATCCGCGGCTCCCGATGTCTCGCGCCGTCTGCTCGCCGCTTTACTCGTGTTTCTGTGACGCAGCCCTCCCACGTGCCTTACTCTGCTGTTTCTGGGGTGACAAAGCGGCTCGGCGCGCCGATTAACTGACTCGGCAGTCGCGTCGGCTGCTCAAAGGGGGTGGCCGATGCGTGCCAGCTGAAAAAGAAATGTTTTTGTACGTCCATGCTTTTGACTATAGCTCATGCGGACCACGGCCGGTCACTACAGTAAGAAAATTAAGCCCCTACAGCCGTCTTTATGGTCTTATTTATTGTGTAGCTACCAGTTTCGGATCTTCAATGCGCCGTCTTCAAGCCTTAATTGATGCTGAAGGGGTTATCGCGGTATACCGGGTGATCAAAAAGTCAGTATAAATTTGAAAACTGAATAAATCACGGAATAATGTAGATAGAGGGGTACAAATTGACACACATGCTTGGAATGACATGGGGTTTTATTAGAACCAAAAAAAGACAAAAGTTCAAAAAATGTCCGACACATGGCGCTTCATCTGATCAGAAAGGCAGTAATTGGCATAACAAAGTAAGACAAAGGAAAGATGATATTCTTTACAGGAAATGCTCAATATCTCCACCATCATTCCTCAACAATAGCTGTAGTCGAGGAATAATGTTGTGAACAGCACTGTAAAGCATGTCCGGAGTTATGGTGAGGCATTGGCGTCGGATATTGTCTTTCAGCATCCCTAGAGATGTCGGTCGATCACGATAAACTTGCGACTTCAGGTAACCCCAAAGCCAATAATCGCACGGACTGAGGTCTGGGGACCTGGGAGGCCAAGCATGACGAAAGTGGCGGCACACGATCATCACCAAACGACGCGCGCAAGAGACCTTTCACGTGTCTAGCAATATACTTTCTTCAACTTTTGTATTTTTGTTTTGGTTCCAATAAAACCCCATGTCATTCCAAGCATGTGGTTCAATTTGTACCTCTCTATCTCCATTATTCCGTGATTTATCCAGTTTTCAAATTTATACTGACTTTTTGATCATCCGGTATATACTGAAGAGCCAAAAAACTGGTACACCCGTCTAATATCGTGTAGAGCCCCCAAAAGCACGGACTCGACTAATGTCTAAAGTAGTGCTGGAGAGAACTGACACAATGAATCGTGCAAGGCTGCCCATAAATCCGTACGAGTGCGAGGGGGTGGACAGGTCTTCTGAACAGAACGCTGCAAGGCATGCCAGATGTGATCAATAATGTTCATGTCTGGGGAGTGTTTAAACCCAGAAGAGTGTTCTGAAGCCACTCTGTAGCAATTCAAGACGTGTAGGGTGTCGCATTCTCCTGCTGGAATTGCCCAACTCCGGTGGAGTGCACAATGGACATGAATGGATGCAGGTGATCAGAAAGGACTCTTACGACGTGTAACTTGTCAGTCGTATCCAAACGTATCAGGAGTCCCATATCGCTCCAACTGCATATGCCCCACACCATTACTGTGTAAATCAGTTACACTACTGGCCATTAAAATTGCTACTCCACGAAGATGACGTGCTACAGATGCGAAATTTAACCGACAGGAAGAAGATGCAGTGATATGCAAATGATTAGCTTTTCAGAGCATTCACACAAGGTTGGCGCCGGTGGCGACACCTACAACGTGCTGACATGAGGAAAGTTTCCAAGCGATTTCTTATGCACAAACAGCAGTTGACCGGCATTGCCTGGTGAAACGTTGTTGTGATGCATCTTGTAAGGAGGAGAAATGCGTACCATCACGTTTATGACTTTGATAAAGATCGGATTGTAGCCTATCGCGATTGCGGTTTATCGTATCGCGACATTGCTGCTCGCGTTGGTCGAGATCCAATGACTGTTAGCAGAATATGGAATCGGTGGGTTCAGGAGGGTAATACGGAACGCCGTGCTGGATCCCAACGGCCTCGTATCACTAGCAGTCGAGATGACAGGCATCTTATCCGCATGGCAGTAACGGATCGTGCAGCCACGTCTCGATCCCTGAGTCAACAGATGGGGACGTTTGCAAGACAACAACCATCTGCACGATCAGTTCGACGACGTCTGCAGCAGCATGAACTATCGGGTCGGAGACCATGGCTGCGGTTACCCTTGACGCTGCATCACAGACAGGAGCGCCTGCGATGGTGTACTCAACGACGAACCTGGGTGCACGAATGACAAAACGTCGTTTTTTCGGATGAATCCAGGTTCTGTTTACAGCAGCATGATGGTCGCATCCGTGTTTGGCGACATCGCGGAGAACGCACATTGGAAGCGTGTATTCATCGCCATACTGGCGTATCACCCGGCGTGACGGTACGGGGTGCCATTGACGGCACTTTGAACAGTGGACGTTACATTTCAGATGTGTTACGACCCGTGGCTCGACCCTTCATTCGATCCCTGCGAAACCCTACATTTCAGCAGGATAATGCACGACCGCATGTTGTAGGTCCTGTACGGGCCTTTCTGGATACAGAAAATGTTCGACTGCTACCCTGGCCAGCACATTCTCCACATCTCTCACCAATTCAAAACGTCTTGTCAATGGTGGCCGTGCAACTGGCTCGTCACAATACGCCAGTCACTACTCTTGATGAACTGTAGTATCGTGTTGAAGATGCATGGGCAGCTGTACCTGTACACGCCATCCAAGCTCCGTTTGACTCAATGCCCAGGCGTATTACGGCCGTTATTATGGCCAGAGGCGGGTTATTCTAAGTACTGATTTCTCAGAATCTATGCACCCAAATTGCGTGAAAATGTAATCACATGTCAGTTCTAGTATAATATATTTGTCCAATGAATACTCGTTTATCATCTGCATCTGTGACTCCCATCCGAATAGAGATCGATCGCAAATTATGCAGTATGCTCGGGGTGCTAGAAATGAGCGCTGTCTGGTATTCTTTTATGATGTGTGTGTTCGAAAATTAACAATGAATGGACCTACGGCACACTCATCTATCTACATTTTGCAACGATACTCGCAAAGTAGACAAGGGGCAGTTTAGCTATAATACTGAAATTGGGAAACATGCTGTCGCTTCATTGGTCAGTGTTGAAATTACTGTAAAATTGCTAAAACTGTTCGCACTACTGTGATGCTTATTATTACAGTACATCGACGGTGTCCATCCCATCCGCCCACCAAGTTTGGAAGGTAGGAGACGAGGTACTGGCAGAAGTAAAGCTGTGAGGACGGGGCGTGAGTCGTGCTTGGGTAGCTCAGTTGGAAGAGCACTTGCCCGCGATAGGCAAAGGTCCCGAGTTCGAGTCTCGGTCCGGCACACAGTATTAATCTGCCAAGAAGTTTCACCGTTGTTTTGTTTCCCTGAGTAAATCAAATCAAATCAGATTAGCCCGTGCAGTTCTTCAAAACGGCTTTAGCTATATGTATATCAACCATCCATCTCCATTTTTACAATTTTTATTATTAGCTATAACGTTAATGTATTATTATTTAATCAAACTGCAAAAAAAAAAATTCTGTAAAATTATGGTCCGATCTAAGAAGGAGTATGAAATTCCTAATCTGGTCATGTTAAATAGAAAAATAAAAAAATAAAATGTTGCACAGTTGTACACTGATCCGAATAAAGTGTGGGTAAAAGTTTCGTCTCCTGGACATCTGTCGCTCGTAAAAGCGCTCATCCCAATGACCTCCCATTTTTTCTTGTCCAGTACTGTACTGGATCCAGTTTCCCGCTTGTAGCGTTCTCAGGATAAACCTGGAACGCCGTGCAACATCATCAGGACAGAGGAAGTGAAATGTCGTAACTGATACTCCTATGCAGTAACAAAGGTGTATGTAAACTATAAGGTTTTCTCAGAAAGTAATTTACGGTGTAGAAGAAATAACCTTTGATGCATATGATTTTGTAACTAATATTAATAATAATAATAATAATAACGGTATTAACAGGTGGAAGAATGATCTGCATATATCTAAGATTACTCCACTGGCAAGATGAATCTTGGGGATGTAACTGTTGGCAGATGTCTCCAAGACAAACTTCGCTTGCAATGCATGGCAAAAGCTGATGACAGTGCAGTTCTTTCCAGTAACGGACGAGGGACAATTCAGTTTGTAAGAAAAAAACCTGCTGTATAAAATAGCTCCATATATTATACGAGAAGTTGCAATATATGAACACAATCCGATTGACTTTTAACAATCAGTTTTTTAATCGACTGTTTCAGGAACATCTCGCGGATGGATAGATCCAAATTACTGAACTGGTAGAGCTGAACCAGAAACAAAAAAAAGAAACAATTGCAAAACGATAAAGAACATACAAACCTCTTAGGAGTAGTTGTAACAGGAAGATCTCTGTCGCAAAAGACAAGTGTTTTTCTATTTTTTCTTTTTTCTTTTATTTTCTTCTTCCTTTTTGGCGCACAGAGACAGTGAAACATGTTTACTTTTGGGATGAAAGGCAGTCGACTATCTTTATTTCGGCTGTGTTGGTTTTTAACCGATACGTGTTTCGGAGTGAAAGAGACATCATCAGGTTTTCCAATATTCATTCAATGGTTTTCATCATTAAACAGGTGGAGCAGTCGCACGCGAGGGATGTTGTGTTGCCATGAAACGGAGAAACGTATGAGGTCTAGGAAAAAACGCTATAGCGCAATAAAATACCTACATATTCCCATAACCTATTTCGTTGGCGGTCCATGTTGAAATTTCTCAACGATTTTTGGTTTCCATTACACAAACTGGCGTTGACGAATTGAAGTGTGGTACCATTGGGAGTAAGCACCCTTTGTCGCGAAAGACATTCGATTAAAGTAGTTCTAATCCGTAGATATAATACACTGGAGAAACAAGATTGCAGTCAAAGACTATACATTTCTTACTACTATGATAAATTTTGTAAATCATAATGTAAAGAAGTAGATATTTTATTTACTATTTTTTTCAATAAAAATGTTCATTTTAGATTTTCAGCCGAGTTTCTTTTTAAAGGAATTTATGATTATAAGATGAAGTAACAGCTTCAAATGAGTGGGATATTGCCAGCAAAAGTATCTTCAAACAACTGAATATTTCCGTGTATTCGCTGTCTGTTTGTCGTTAAGTATGAGGTGTGGTTTTGTGCCTGAAAAGTAAGTAATCTACCGATTGTAAGCGCTTACCTCTTCCTATCATTCAAAAATCAGTTCTTGAGAAAAAATGTAAAACAACAATCCTTCCCATTTTTCATTATGTTTTCCATAGTTTCTCGTAATATTTTTTTGATAGCAATTGAAAGGTCTCTGTTGGATTCCTTTCATGTTAATTTCTTAAATCTGTTGTCATTTACGGCATAAATTCCTCTTCTAAATTTACTGTGGCGTTTCTGACTATCTGGGAGGAGACTGAGTAGTGGAATGTGTTACTTTTACACGTAAACAAGAACGATCTGTCACACTACTACACTTTAAAACACAGTTTATATGTAATTCATGTCACACAGTCTCATACGGAACCTAGCTTTCTTTTATATACTGTGAAAGGTCTCTGTTGGATTCCTTTCATGTTTAATTTCTTAAATCTGATGTCATTTATGGAGTAAATTCCTCTCCTAAATTTACTATGGCGTTTCTGACTATCTGGGAGGAGACTGAGTAGTGGAATGTGTTACTTTTACACGTAAACAAGAACGATCTGTCACACTACTACACTTTAAAACACAGTTAATATGTAATTCATGTCACACAGTCTCATACGGAACCTAGCTTTCTTTTATATACTGTGAAAGGTCTCTGTTGGATTCCTTTCATGTTTAATTTCTTAAATCTGATGTCATTTATGGAGTAAATTCCTCTCCTAAATTTACTATGGCGTTTCTGACTATCTGGGAGGAGACTGAGTAGTGGAATGTGTTACTTTTACACGTAAACAAGAACGATCTGTCACACTACTACACTTTAAAACACAGTTAATATGTAATTCATGTCACACAGTCTCATACGGAACCTACATCCGCTTTCTGTGATATACAGTATATGATAAGATACTGTCATCCCCCTTCCCTTCTGTGTGAGAGGATGAATGATCAAATGTGTTTGTAGTTGCATGCTTGAGGGTAGCAGACAAGGCTGTCTGCTAGAGAACAGTAGGACCAACGTCGGAACAGGTAGCTACGCTTTCTAAAAGCAAAGAGGTTTCTATCCTTAGTATGGTTCTGTCCATCCGTTGTCATGTTGGTATAGGAAGCTGCCCCTCTGGCCCCTTCCGTTTGTCTTTGTGAGCCACTCTGAGGAAGCACGCTCAGTTGTAGGCAGTTGCAGTCTGGCGGTGGCGAGCGTCTGAAATGGTAAGATCTCCGGCTAAGCGCGTGTCTGCTAAGTCCGTAGGACAATGGATTTATTAAGTTCAGCCTAACTGAGAATTTAATCACCTTTATTTCGGGTTAGCTCTAAAATATCTAAGGTTATCTTAAATTGCAGCGTAGTGTAATTCTCGTGTGA
This sequence comes from Schistocerca nitens, assembly GCF_023898315.1. NCBI lineage: Eukaryota > Metazoa > Arthropoda > Insecta > Orthoptera > Acrididae > Schistocerca > Schistocerca nitens. The sequence goes on along the minus strand of NC_064623.1, from coordinate 20,586,711 downwards.
AGTTCATATTATTTTCCGGTAGTTGCTTTGTCACTACTTTATGAGTAAAGTGGAACCACGTGTTGGTCAGTAACTCTAACTAAGATCAACTTAGTTAACCACAACCATCAGATTCAGTTTTCACCCAAAGAAATTACGTTCGTAGCACAATCCTGTCCGTCATGTAATTACCACACACTGGTATACTAAATTCATATTAACTCTTTGTGAAATATTCCCAAAAAGAATAACTGAGGGCTACTTTGATGATTACACCACAAGCTTCACGTGGTCAACTTGGTTTACAGAAAGCGTATAACTCCACAATAATTCTGATAATTAAAATAAATTCGATCGAAAAGCAATTGACAAAAGAAAAACCTTGAACTGGTTACTAACGTCTTACTATTAACCTGATGGGTCAAACAGTTATGTAAGCACGTGGTACTGGTCTCGCAAAGTACACCCCACGTGGGTTGAACATAAAGAAAAGTTGCTATATTGAAAATATTGTCAAGACGAGACGTTATAATCACACAAGCATTCGCATTTAAGATTGATCTTAGTTAGAGTTACTGACCAACACGTGGTTCCACTTTACTCATAAAGTAGTGACAAAGCAACTACCGTAAAATAATATGAACTTCACACGAGAATTACACTACGCTGCAATTTAAGATAACCTTAGATATTTTAGAGCTAACCCGAAATAAAGGTGATTAAATTCTCAGTTAGGCTGAACTTAACAAATCCATTGTCCTACGGACTTAGCAGACACGCGCTTAGCCGGAGATCTTACCATTTCAGACGCTCGCCACCGCCAGACTGCAACTGCCTACAACTGAGCGTGCTTCCTCAGGGTGGCTCACAAAGACAAACGGAAGGGGCCAGAGGGGCAGCTTCCTATACCAACATGACAACGGACGGACAGAATCATACTAAGGATAGAAACCTCTTTGCTTTTAGAAAGCATAGCTACCTGTTCCGACGTTGGTCCTACTGTTCTCTAGCAGACAGCGCTCAAACAACTTCTGCGTTGTTTCTGAGCAGACTTTCAAAAGATTCACGGCGTTGTTGATCGGCGTTGTGTTGTTTGTCTTGTTTTGTTTTCTATATTTGTGTGTTCTATATGTGTGTGTTTTATATGTGTGTTTTTTTTTCTCTCGCTTGTAAATTCCACTGTTTCGATCAAAGATAAAAATTTGTTTTGCGTGTGAAAAAGTGCGTACTAGGTTGGGTATCTTTCGTGTGACTGTCGTAATTTTTGGGGGACACATTTACTGAGATTAGTGTGTTGCGTACTGGGTGTAAATTGCACTAGTGCAGACACGTAACCAAGCTAAAAGTAAGCGGTCTGACAACTTAAGCAACATGGACCAAGGGGATAATTTGATTTCCAATATTAACGCGTCGGGCGGTTCCGAAAATGCAATGGGGAATACTTCAGACAAAATGCAAAACAGCACGAACGGGCTCACATCAGAGCCAGAAATTAATTTGCCTCCAACTAACCAAATTGATTTAGCAGAACTCATGAAAGCCCTACTGCAACAAGGTAAAGACAACGCACAGAAATTTGAAAAATCGATCCGCGAGCTAGGCGAACAAATGACACAGAAATCAGAAAAATCGTTCCGTGAGCAAAAAGAATCATTTGAAAAATCGATCCGGGAGCTAGGCGAACAAATGACGCATAAATTTGAAAAATCGATTCGCGAGCTAGGCGAACAAATGACGCATAAATCAGAAAAATCGATCCAAGAATTAGGCCGTACATTTGAACAAATCGATGACCGTCCGCAAGCCGTAGAACAGGGGAAGCGGAGTGGCGATACCGAATCTGAAGAGAGCGAAGAACAGCTACTTAGGATTTTCCAAGAGCTGAGAGAAGAATGCCAAAGGGAACACCAACAGGTACTCTCGAGGGTCCAAGAGGCGGAAACGCATTGTCCCACGTCCGTTAGCAACACAATAGCGGAAAACAGTTTAGCGATTCACGAGCTGAACCAGTCTGGTTTCGGCAGCCCTGCACGCCTATTTGACCACATGCTGCAGGAAAATCAATTTTTATACGACCCATACGGGCCTGCGGAACTAATTAGGATATGCATCACCAAATTGCCGATGCACTTGCGCCACGTCATTCTTGCGGGACGATGCAAAGAGGACGTGGAAACGTTTAAAACACTTCTCCAAGAGTTGGAATATAATACAGCAGAATGCCCGCCTAATCAGGCACAAAGTTATTACGGGGCACAGCAGCACGATCGCAGTCGTGGCCGTAGTACTAATCAACGGCGTGACCGGTCGTCGCGATGCGAACGGAACAATAATCGGGACCGGCCGTACAGAAACAGGGTTAACACTCGCGAGCACAGGTGGAACAACAGAAATGATCGAGGACGTGGACAAGATCGTGAACGCAACAGGTACGGCAACCAGCATCGTTACTACGATGAACATGGTGGGAGTTGGATTGTAGGCGGAGCCCCACATGATGTTGAAATTCGGCCGGCCAACCCTAGACATAATCCAGTAAATGGAAATGAACAAAACCGGCAATGACAAACGATTAGCGCAGAAGGCGCCCAATCGGAACAAATGAGCGACATGGCAAATGAGTTCATAGGGTTTATAGAGAGGAGAATGAATTGATTAGTTTAAATTTGTGACGTATGCATTTTGAATAATATGTTGGTAAAAATAATGATAAAGATATTTCTATGTGATTGATTGAAGTGATGTTTTAATTTTTTTTCTCCTTGTGCAATTAGGATTTAGGTTGGTTCAAATGTGAACATAAAAGGTTTCTTTGTGAACGAGTAAAATGCTGTTTATGTTTTTTTTGTGTAAATTGAAAAGAGTCGCTCCTGAGGAAAGCAAGATCGTTGCTGAATTAGTGCAAAAACTCAGGGGAATATCCGATCTGTGGGTATTATGGGTCTGGCAAACCCTGGTCCCCAGCTGTTAGTAGCCTTGTTTCCGATTTTCTGCTTTCAGTGCTACTATCTATCTATTACTGTTCTATATCTGTCTGTATAAATGAGGATCTCTTACTATAGTATGCGTGCTGTATGAATATTTTAAGATAGGAGAACTCTGAGAAAGGAATGAGTAAGTTTGGAATCTTGAAAACAGGATGCGATAATACGATTGTTTAACCATTGGCTTCCCAATATGCGATGATATGTTAATATTGATGATATATGTCTTTTTTGTTCTTTATAGCTGAGTACGTAAAGTGCTGTCTGTGGATTTCGTAAGTATAATGATTCCCTTCAAGGTGAAAGAAGAATTGTGGTTTGTGTAATTTACGTCGCCCTGAAATATTATTGTGGTAGTCAAATACGAGCAGTTTTTCAGCAAATGGAGAATGTAACGGAAATATGGATCCTTTTTGTAGTCTTGATTGATGTTGAGCCAAAGCCTAAAAAAAATTATTCTGCGTTAATACTTGTCCTAGAAAAGCGACGTTTATGTGTTTTGCTGATGCTGTGAGCATTACAGCCTACTGTTTTCGCTGGTGCGGGATGCACTGCAGCCTATATGATTTGTACTGAGGAAATTTCCCTCTTGAAGGTAGAGGATGATTAAATAATTTTGATTATGGGAACGAAGGAAAGCTTGGTTTAAGGTAATAAGGATGAAGCAAAACATTTGTCATTTAAACTACAGGAGGATTCGGATCTTTTGTGTCTGTTGTGAGTTCAACATGTTAAGATGAAACTGTTTTACAGAATAGAGGTGACCACAATTTTGCCATTCATGAGAAATGAATCCAAAATAACCACCACAGGCGAAATAACTGATTTGGAAGCGAAAGGTAACTTAAAGAAGGAACGAAATCGCAGCAAAATGGGTAAGAGAATGTAGTATAACCTGTATAGTGCAGACATCTTTACCTTCTCAGAGCCATCTGTGTGATTAACTCTTGTGATAACGTAATTTTAGATGAAATTGTCTTACTGTTTTATGAGTATGATAAATGTATAATTGCGAGTCTCTTTTCAGGCGTGTCAACTGGTATAAATGTTTTGGCGTGTAAATAACCATTGTTCTTTTAATGTGTATGTTTAAGGAAAGTTCTCCATATTCATTATATGACAAGACATATGCGGCGAGCGTCAGGAAGAGGACGAATTAGAACAATGTTGTAGTGGTGTAAACACTTTGTTGAAGTAGCACTGAAGTAGCTTGTTGGATTAACTAGTAGTGGATAGAAGTAAAATTTTGAGTAATGCATGTTTATGGGTAATTAGTTTGTAGAATAGACAACAGGTGTGCATGTGTGTGTGTGTGTGTGTGTAAATAACATGTAAACCCTATGCTGTCCTGACCTATACTTGCACAAGGCATAATCCTATTCATTTTAGTGAATTAATAAATAGCATTTGATTTATTAGAACGTAAGTGAACCACATTAGTGATGTGGATTTAAATATTATATTGGCAGTTCATTTAATTTTTATTTTTACATTGTCAAGTCATTTCACTTTTTTTTTGACATTGTCAAGTCATTTAAATTTTATTTTATATTGTCGATTCATCTAATTTTTTTTATATAAAAAAAATAATTAAGTCTCACATTTGTTCTTAAAATTTGTGAAAGACAATACTAAGTGGTATTATGTATGACATTGTATAATCACATAAGGATGATGAAAAATTTCTGTGAATGCAGTTGAGAACGTGAAAGCGAACCGGCAAAACTCTTAAGAGACAGCGGGAGCAGCCGGACTAGTTGTAAACTGGCGGGTTTCCCAGCAGGACACGCTGTCAACCGGGACACTTTGGGAGCGCGGCGGACAACAAAAGAAGGGCTCCGGCAAACACTTTCCCTTGCACCTGGAGCTAATGGGCGGCCGCCCCGTGCGACCCTTTCCTCGAGGCAATGACCTGAGATGGGCGAGCGGTCCACCGTGCGGAAATCCATCTGCTGGCAACGCACCACACGCACGCGACCGTGATGAGACAGCCGCGGAGAAACAACACAAGGGGCGTGGAGCCTTTTGACAGGTACTGTCCAGAGAAACTTGCAGACGTCAACGACGCCTATCGACATTTCCTGACGGATGCCTACTGTCAAGTGACAGTAAATCATGGTTCGATGTCCTCTGGTCGCTAAGGGTGGCACAAAAGAAGAGCCACTAAGTGCCATCCTTGCCCAGGAATATCAACCTGGCATGTCAATCGAGGATACCGCACGAATTTGACAACACAAACATGGAACCAAATCGAGATGTACGTGACACAGACCACCAAGAGAAACTTCATGAGAGGGCAGAGACGGCGGGATCGCACGCAACAGATGGACAAAAATCCCTACTGACAGCTGCGGCAACGAACCCCCCTCCCCCACCCCTTATATTGTGCCTCGGAACAGTGGAACTAGTGAGTGTATCAGTGAACAGTGATTATACGGTTCTTAGTTCAATGCATATACGTGAGTTTCTGTCACAGAAACTTTGACTCGTGTGTTTTGCAGGGACTCGATTTATTGGTGTTTATTAAACTCTGACTCTTGTATTTTGCAGGTGTTTTATTTATTGGTGTTTTTTTAGATGTTGACTATTGTACTGTTTTACTGATCAATGTTTGTTCTTGTGTTATGTATTAGATTTGTGATATTTTGTTTCGTAAATTCATTGCAGTGGCATTGCTTCGTTTATCAGTCAGATTGCTATTCATTCTCATTGGGCTGTGATCGATTAGCCTTTGCATGGGGCATATTTATTGTGAGGAACCCTTTAAGGGTAACAATCACACAATTATTGGAGTTTCAGTATAATGACACAGTGCTCACTGTTTGCTAACTAACTGAAATATTGTAGAGTGATTAAATTAGTGCCACATAGTTAGGTTAATTCTACAGATTATTAGTTTTATAAGATATAGAATTTTTTTGCGATAACCACTTTGTAAAACATGTTTTTTCTCTTATATTTTTTTTTTTGCTTTTGCGGATTGTGCATTGTAATGTCTGCTTTATCATACTGATGTTATTTCATCTTCTTTTTTAATTGCTGTGGCACCTTTGCTATTTTCATAAATTTTGCTTGTTAATAAACAGTCATAAATTTGCCTGTGATCAGTTGGCTCTTGCAATAAGCAAATACTGGTGAACTCCATAAGGGTAACAACCAGAAATTGTTTTCATATTAATGACACAGGAACCATTGTTTTTACTTGCTGGCCGATTTAGGTCTACACGATCTTTTAAATAGGTGTCACAGATTGTGTGTTTTTTTTTCTCTCTTTGAAATTGGTAGATTGTAAAGATGTTTGAAATTATTGTGTTTTAGCAAGTAGCTGGTGACCTTTTGCCTTTTCTTTACACTTTTAGTTTAAGTAGAGTGTGAGAAGCCTGCTTGGGAATGTCCTAGCATGGCCAGAAAATTCCCTGCACAGTGTTTTCCCGGAGCGTTGGGGTTATGAAAGGTCTCTGTTGGATTCCTTTCATGTTTAATTTCTTAAATCTGATATTTATGGAGTAAATTCCTCTCCTAAATTTACTGTGGCGTTTCTGACTATCTGGGAGGAGACTGAGTAGTGGAATGTGTTACTTTTACACGTAAACGAGAACGATCTGTCACACTACTACACTTTAAGACACAGTTTATATGTAATTCATGTCACACAGTCTCATACGGAACCTACATCCGCTTTCTGTGATATACAGTATATGATAAGATACTGTCATCCCCCTTCCCTTCTGTGTGAGAGGATGAATGATCAAATGTGTTTGTAGTTGCATGCTTGAGGGTAGCAGACAAGGCTGTCTGCTACAGAACAGTAGGACCGACGTCGGAACAGGTAGCTACGCTTTCTAAAAGCAAAGAGGTTTCTATCCTTAGTATGGTTCTGTCCGTCCGTTGTCATGTTGGTATAGGAAGTTGCCCCTCTGGCCCCTTCCGTTTGTCTTTGTGAGCCACCCTGAGGAAGCACGCTCAGTTGTAGGCAGTTGCACTCTGGCGGTGGCGAGCGTCTAAAATGGTAAGATCTCCGGCTAAGCGCGCGTCTGCTAAGTCCGTAGGACAATGGATTTGTTAAGTTCAGCCTAACTGAGAATTTAATCACCTTTATTTCGGGTTAGCTCTAAAATATCTAAGGTTATCTTAAATTGCAGCGTAGTGTAATTCTCGTGTGAAGTTCATATTATTTTCCGGTAGTTGCTTTGTCACTACTTTATGAGTAAAGTGGAACCACGTGTTGGTCAGTAACTCTAACTAAGATCAATCTTAAATGCGAATGCTTGTGTGATTATAACGTCTCGTCTTGACAATATTTTCAATATAGCAACTTTTCTTTATTTTCAACCCACGTGGGGTGTACTTTGCGAGACCAGTACCACGTGCTTACATAACTGTTTGACCCATCAGGTTAATAGTAAGACGTTAGTAACCAGTTCAAGGTTTTTCTTTTGTCAATTGCTTTTCGATCGAATTTATTTTAACTATCAGAATTATTGTGGAGTTATACGCTTTCTGTAAACAAAGTTGACCACGTGAAGCTTGTGGTGTAATCATCAAAGTAGCCCTCAGTTATTCTTTTTGGGAATATTTCACAAAGAGTTAATATGAATTTAGTATACCAGTGTGTGGTAATTACATGACGGACAGGATTGTGCTACGAACGTAATTTCTTTGGGTGAAAACTGAATCTGTTGGTTGTGGTTAACTTTCTCTTGCATGTGTTTCAATGTTCTTTGTGTGTTGTTTTATGAATCCAGTGTTGTATCCAGTCTCCCAATCTTGGCTCCATATTTTATGTGTTTCGTAAGATTCCAATCTCACATTTTCACAATCGTAAATAAGGCACCAGCTCACGTATAATATGCTGAAATTTCGATGATCAATCTTAAAATAAATTTCCAAATATAAACTGATTTCTTTCTTTTTATTTAAATTCTCCTTTTTAGATATAGATGTATTACCGGTTGTTGTATGACTGTAAAAGATTATAATCAATGTTAGTCTGATTGGTAATGTGGTAAACCTAGACTAGATACCCAGTCGTGAAACAGTTGCGCAGTAATGCAAGATTAACTTCCCCAGACAGCTCACGGCTTTTAACCCGGTTTCATTGGCTATTAGCATCGATCCTCATACCAAATTAAAGCTACAAACGTTACAACTGTATATGATAAGATACTGTCATCCCCCTTCCCTTCTGTGTGAGAGGATGAATGAGCAAATGTATTTCTAGTTGCATGCTTGAGGGTAGCAGACAAGCCTGTCTGCTAGAGAACAGTAGGACCAACGTCGGAACAGGTAGCTACCCTTTCTAAAAGCAGAGAGGTTTCTATTCTTTGTATGGTCCTGTCCGTCCGTTGTCATGTTGGTATAGGAAGCTGCCCCTCTGGCCACTTCCGTTTGTATTTGTGAACCACCCTCAGGAAGGGACCAGGGCAGTCTGTCCGCGGCGAGCGTCTGAAGTGGTAAGATCTCCATCTATGCGCGTGTCTGCTAAGTCCGTAGGACAATGGATTTCTTAAGTTCAACCTAACTGAAAATTTAATCACCTTTGTTTCAGGTTTAGCTCTAAAATATCTAATGTTATCTTAAATTGCAACGCAGTGTATTTCGAGTGTGAAGTTCAGAATATCTTCCGGTAGTTACTTTGTCACTACTTTGTGAGTAAAGTGGAACCACGTGTTGATCAGTAACTCTAACTAAGATCATCAATCTTAAATGCGAATGTGCGTGAGATTGTAACGTCTCGTCTTGACAATATTTTTCAATATAGCAACTTTTCTTTATGTTCAACCCACGTGGGGTGTACTTCGTGAGACCAGTAGCACGTGCTTATACAATTGTTTGACCCATCATGTTAATAGTAAGACGATAGTAACCAGTTCGAGGTTTTTCTTTAGTAAATTGCGTTTCGATGTAATTTATTTTAATTATCAAAATTATTATGGAGTTACACTCTTTGTGTAAACCAATTTGACCACGTGAAGCATGTGGTGTAAGCATCAAAGTAGCCCTCAGCTATTCTTTTCGGGACGATTTCACAGAGAGTTAGTATGAATTTAGTATACCAGTGTGTGGTAATTTCATGACGGACAGGATTGCGCTACGAACGTAACTTCTTTGGGTGAAAATTGAATCGGTTGGTTCTGGTTAATTTCCTCTTGCATATGTTTCAACGTTCTTCGTGTGTTATTTTATGAATGCAGTGTTGTATGCAGTCTCCCAATCTTGGCTCCATTTTTGATGTGTTCCGTAAGATTACAAACTCACATTTTCACAATCCTAAATAAGGCACCAGTTTAGTTATGAATCAAGTTTAATATGCTGAAATTTCAATGATCAATGTTAAAATAAATTTACAAATATAAACTGATTTATTTCTTTTTATTTAAATTCTCTTATATATATATATATATATATATATATATATATATATATATATAATCACCGGTTGTCGTATGACTATTAAAAGATTATAATTAATGTTGGTCTGGTTGGGAATTTGGTAATCTAGACTGGATACCTGGTGAAACAGTTGCGCAGTAATGCAAGGCTAACTTCCCCAGACAGCTCACAGCTTTTAAACCGCTTTTATTGTCTATCAGCACCGCTTACACCTCAAATTAAGCAACAACATTACACAATCTTGTTTCTTAAACATATGATATTTATAGAAGAGAACTATTAGAAACGGATATCGTTGGGAAACTGCGATATTTTCTGCTAATCTTTCAATGGTTCAATATGTTGACGATGTATGCTGAATGTGCCAAATAATAACCAAATAACTTTGAAGAATTTCGCCATGAACCCATCAGTTACGCAGATTCTCGCGATGTATAGCTATTTAACAGCTCTGTAATTTTCTTTCACTAACAGTCATATGTTTCTCCCTTTGTATAACAAAACCTCCCTCGGGAGCGAGTAGTTCACCAGGTCATGACTAAAAGGCGAGTGATGGCAGAGCTCACGATGAAGCTTTTACTCCGAAGCACGTGTCAGAAATGAAAAAAAACCTAAAAAACGAAATACATACGGTCGACGGACTTTTATTCACATTACGTAGGACACTATACCACACTAGTTAAAACAGAAGCACACGTCCTTTACTCATCTGAAACGAGGGCAATTGGCGTCATATCTTACTCAGAGCAAAATCACCGAAAACCTGGAAGGAAAAACTGTGACGAAAATCCTTGGACCGAAATGCCAAAGTGGGATTTGGAGGCGACACAGTAAAAGGTACGGAGTATAGAATAATAACCGGTACCAGTCATGAGAGAGGGTGATTTTATTTAATACAGAACGAGTTTCGGGCTTGTGCCGATCTTCAGGTGGTTTACATTCAGGTACTTCTTTTCTCCTCAATGTCGGAGATCACTCTTTAAATCAAAAGCAGATAATGTCATGATGACTAAATCCACTTTTACAACATCGTTGAAAGAACGTGACTACTTAGCCACAACCACTGAAGGCAACCTACAAATACTGCACACTGTCAACTAAGGAAAGTAAATGAATCTTCTCGAAGAGCTCTAAATTGACACCCATAGCTCTAAATCGCCACGCTTAATTCCCAATGAACAACGAGATCTTGCAAACAAGTCATTTCTACACATATTTAATGAATTATTCTAAATATCAAAAACTACAAATTTCATGGCCTTACAGCTAGCAATTAAAAAAGAAAAAATTCAAATGCCTATTTAACCGTATATAACTTACCAGCAACCATTCTAGATATTATAAATGACAGTGTGGTCCCACATTCATGTAACAGTTTCAATTTCATAATTGGTAATATCTGTTGTGTATCTGTACTTCCTTAAAGTAGGTTCTTTGACTATAACTTCTCTTTTTCAAACGTAAACACGTCGGATGTCGTGAGTGCATGTCTGGCCGAGCGGTTCTAGGCGCTACAGTCTGGATCCGCGCTACCACTACGGTCGCAGGTTCGAATCCTGCCTAGGGCATGGATGTGTGTGATGTCCTTAGGTTAGTTAGGTTTAAGTAGTTCTACGTTCTAGGGGACTGATGACCTCAGAAGTTAAGTCGCATAGTGCTCAGAGCCATTTGAACCAACTCTCTAAAGACACCGACGTCTAAAGTGTCACTACTTTATCAAAGACGTAATATGGATGTGATCAATGTAATGTGAAAACGATATGGATACATCAGCTTAATGTGAGTACTATAATAGTTTGCAACACGTGTCACTTAGCCACTTCCGAATGTTTCGTTTGGTCTACTTAGTCATCATCACATTATTTATTTTTGATTTAAAAAGTTAACTCCAGCACTGAGTATGGGAACATGTACCTGAAGATGGGCGCAAGCCTGAAACCGCTCGTGTGTTAAATAAAATCACCTTGTGCTGTGATTGGTAGCAATTATTACTCTACACTCAATAAAGGAACAGTCACGGAGTTAACTTGTATCCATAATGGATAAAATACAGTAAAAAGTATGTTGATACACACAAAAATCATGGTTTTGCGTATGTACATTTTTAAATTCGTGCGATCTTGCAAGTAAACGTTAAATATTTGGTGTATCTCAAGTTCGAAAGGGGAGAAACACACACAGCACGGGCAGCTTCATTAAGGTCAGCTCTCCCACCCAGGGGGACAATTCTGAAGCGTTGTGCGAACGTCGAGTGGCATGCACATCGGCAATGGACTTTAAAGTGGGCGCAGTTAAGATAACGAAACGCATGATCGGCGATTACTGGTTAACGATCAGGGGGACCTTGAAACAGTTGGATGTCAAGGCACTTTCGCGGGAGTGGCTTAGCAAATATAACCGATAAGCAAAAAGATCTCCGATAACGAGCATCTGTGTTAAACACAGCTATATGTTGCAACACAGCCAAGATTTCTTGTTTCGTTTACTGAGTAGTTGGAACTTGATTGAAACCAGTTTGTGTTAAGTTAAGAGACATCCAGCGACGCCGTCACATTTTCATGAGACAGAGATTAGTTTATGCGTCTCTCTCTTCTATTACTCGTTGCCCAACGCTTGAAGAACACTGTGCAAAGCACGTCTTTCGATCTCCGTAAAAATTTATGGAAAATATTGGGAAATTATTCGTGTTGTAAGGACAAATAGAACAATTAAATTCGCATGAAATAGTTTTCGAAAGTCACGTGACAGCCCTCGGAAAGCATCGTAAGGCATGACATATTTGCAGCGAGGAATCTGAAATGGAGCGGTGCGTAATGTAGGAGACTCACGTCTAATCGTTTTTTACAGTCGAGAAATATTGCATCTATCTGATCACGTAAGTGGCATAGAAATTGCGAGCCCTGTACGATCAAAATACCAACATTGTGTTCTTGACATGAACTTTTAACTTATTTCGAAAACCTAATAACGACTGGCTTCACAATAGCTTCAACGCCGTAATTGCTAAAGAATACATAGATGGAAAAAACTGGCCAGGTGCATGTAGTACTCGCACTCTAAGGGGTCCGTAAAAGCGTAATTCATCCATACCGAAAGTGTCTATATAAGGGCGATGTATTTGACAACAATATTATGGAAATGGAAGAGGATGTAGATGAAGATGAAATGGCAGATATGATACTGCGTGAAGAGTCTGACAGAGCACTGAAAGAGCTGAGTCGAAACAAGGCCCCGGGAGTAGACAACATTCCATTAGAACTACTGACAGCTTTGGGAGAGCCAGTCCTGACAAAACTCTACCATCTGGTGAGCAAGATGTATGAGACAGGCGAAATACCATCAAACTTCAGGAATAATATAATAATTCCACTCCCAAAGAAAGCAGGTGTTGACAGATTACCGAACTATCAGTTTAATAAGTCACGGATGCAAAATACTAACGCGGATTCCTTACAGACGAATGGAAAAACTGGTAGAAGCCGACCTCAGGGAAGATCAGTTTTGATTCCGTAGAAATGTTGGAACACGTGAGGCAATACTGACCCTACGAACTATCTTAGAAGATATGTTAAGGAAAGGCAAACCTACGTTTCTAGCATTTGTGGACTTTAGAGAACTTTTGACAATGTTGACTGGAATACTCTCTTCCAAATTCTGAAGGTGCCAGGGGTAAAATACAGGGAGCGAAAGGCTATTTACAATTTGTACAGAAACCAGATGGCAGTTATAAGAGTCGAGGGGCATGAAAGGGAAGCAGTGGTTGGGAAGGGAGTGAAACAGGATTGTAGCCTATCCGCTATGTTATTCAATCTGTATATTGAGCAAGCAGTAAAGGAAACAAAAGAAAAATTCGGAGTAGGTATTAAAATCCATGGAGAAGAAGTAAAAAGTTTGCTATGACATTGTAATTCTGTCAGAGACAGCAAAGCACCTAGAAGAGCAGTCGAACGGAATAGACAGTGTCTTGAAAGGAGGATATAAGATGAACATCAACAAAAGCAAAACGAGGATAATGGAATGTAGTCGCATTATATCGGGTGATGCTGAGGGAATTAGATTAGGAAATGAGACAAAGTAGTAAAGGAGTTTTGCTATTTGGGGAGCAAAATAACTGATGATGGTCGAAGTAGAGAGCATATAAAATGTAGACTGGCAATGGAAAGGAAAGCGTTTCTGAAGAAGGGAAATTTGTTAACATCGAGTATAGATTTAAGTGTCAGGAACTCGTTTCTGAAAGTATTTGTATGGAGAGTAACCATGTATGGAAATGAAATATGGACGATAAATAGTTTGGACAAGAAGAGAATAGAAGCTTTGGAAATGTGGTGCTACAGAAGAATGCTGAAGATTAGATGGGTAGATCACATAACTAATGAGGAGGTATTGAACAGAATTGGGGAGAACAGAAATTTGTGGCACAACTTGACCAGAAGAAGAGATCGGTTGGTAGGACATGTTCTGAGGCGTCAAATTATCACCAATTTAGTATTGGAGAGCAGCGTGGGGGGTAAAAATTGTAGAGGGAGACTAAGAGATGAGTACACTAAACAGATTCAGAAGGATGTAGGTTGCAGTACGTACTGGGAGATGAAGAAGCTTGCACAGAATAGAGTAGCATGGAGAGCTGCATCAAACCAGTCTCAGGACTGAAGACCACAACAACAACAACAACAACAACAACTTTGCAATGTCCTTTGCGCGTGTAACAATATCGTCTGCATATGCATACGAGATTAACCACTCCTCTTGGGATATTCTTACAGTTTCTTCCGCTGCAAGGATAAATAACAGAGGACTCAGTGGGTCTACCAGAAGAACTCTGCTTGACCGGAGTAGCGGCTCCGATAGGGAAGTTTAGAAGAGACACTGATTCCGTTCCATCGCAGTACTGGGCTTATGATTCGCGCCCGTATGATGTTTTCACTTACGGTTCAAATGGTTCAAATGGCTCTGAGCACAATGGGACTTAACGTCTGAGGTCATCAGTCCCCTAGAACTTAGAACTACTTAAACATAACCTAAGGACATCACACACATCCATGCCCGAGGCAGGATTCGAACCTGCTACCGTAGCAGTCCCGCGGTTCCGGACTGCAGCGCCTAGAACCGCACGGCCACCTTGGCCGGCTACTTATTATTCAAATTTAGTTTTTTGGTCATTAATTTTCTAGTTATAAAGTCACAGGCTTATGCGAAGTCTATAAATAATACATAAAACTTTTCTGTCTTCAAGGGCTTTCCATGGGCTCTTTATCAGGAGTTCTACTGCAGTTAGAGTAGATCTTCCTTTTCTGAATCCCGCTTCGCTTTTTTAGAGATGTTCATCGATTGTTTGCTTTATTCCTTCTGTTCTTTGAACGGTGAGTTTCCTAGGGCTATGCCTCCATATTTTCTAGGATTCCTGGGGGTCTCCTTTCCATTCGTACAGCACTGTTCACTGTCTCCATCGTTCTGGAATGAAGGCTGTTTACAGAGTTTACATTGGCGTTAGTATTTGGGAGTGTATTTTAAATATTCGCTATAAAGTATATCAAGGCATGCAGTTTTATTGTTCTCGGTGCTATTAATGGCATCTTTGACCTCCTCTGTGGCCATTCCGTAGTTGTTGCTGGTACCAAAGTATGTGGCTTAAATAGCCGTGTCTTTTGATAATTGGCTTGGAGGATTAAACTGTTTACATCGCGAACGGATCGTAGACTTTTACAAAGGAAACTTCCCACCGCAGCTCCCTCAGATTTAGTTCTAACATGGCCCAGTGGGTAGGTCACCAAAAACTAAATACAGATCAAGCATGAAAAGGCGAAGAAGGTGTACTGAACTGTGACAAAAGAAGCAAAACAGAAACAGTGAACGTTCCAAGCTCAAAGGTGTTGCAACATGGAGCGAAATGGAATAGCCATTGAGTCGTGGTTACGTGGTCACAGTGTTGAACTGGGAAGGGGGAGGTCCATGTTCAAATCTCCCTCGTGCGCACATTTTTTTTCTCTAAATTTTGACCTTTCCGTCCGGTCACTGACGTATCTGTCCGCTATACTCAGATCTGTGTCTGTGTCGCGGTGTCACTTCCGTTTGCAACGGTGAGGTGTAAGGAAGTCACCTCCAGACGTACGTAGCTCCTATTTGTTCTTCACAAGTACCGCATGTTACCATGTTTGCGTTGCATTCTGACTCTTGAATTCGTTTGTTGTGATTTAGCTGGCACCTGTTTGTTTGTTGGTTTCATTTCTGTAAGAGGTCTATGCATCATCTATGCAGCCTCCGGTCACTATTCATCACCATTTGCTTGTGACGGTAATATACTACTGGCCATTAAAATTGCTACACCAAGAAGAAATGCAGATGATAAACGGGTATTCATTGGACAAATATATTATTCTTGAACTCACATGTGATTACATTTTCACGCAATTTGGGTGCATAGATTCTGAGAAATCAGTACCCAGAACAGCCACCTCTGGCCGTAATAACGGCCTTGATACGCTTGGGCGTTAAACAGAGCTTGGATAGCGTGTACAGGTACAGCTGTCCATGCAGCTTCAACGCGATACTACAGTTCATCAAGAGTAGTGACTGGCGTATTGTGACGAGCCAGTTGCTCGGCCAACATTGACTGGACGTTTTCAATTGGTGACAGATGTGGAGAATGTGCTGGCCAGGGCAGCAGTCGAATATTTTCTGTATCCAGAAAGGCCCGTACAGGACCTGCAACATGCGGTCGTGCATTATCCTGCTGAAATGTAAGGTTTCGCAGGGATCGAATGAAGGGTCGAGCCACGGGTCGTAACACATCTGAAATGTAACGTCCACTGTTCAATGTGCCGTAAATGCGAACAAGAGGTGACCGAGACGTGTAACCAATGGCACCCCATACCGTCACCCCTGGTGATACGCCAGTATGGCGATGACGAATACACGCTTCCAATGTGCGTTCACCGCGATGTCACCAAACACGGATGCGACCATCATGATGCTGTAAACAGAACCTGGATTCACCCAAAAAAATAACGTTTTGCCATTCGTGCACCCAGGTTCGTCGCCGAGTACATCATCGCAGGCGCTCCTGTCTGTGATGCAGCGTCAAGGGTAAACGCAGCCACGGTCTTCGAGCTGATAGTCCATGCTGCTGCAAACGTCGTCGAATTGTTCGTGCAGACGGTTGTTGTCTTGCAAACTTCCCCATCTGCTGACTCAGGGATCGAGACGTGGCTGCACGATCCGTTACACCCATGTGGATAAGATGCCTGTCATCTCGACTGCTAGTGATACGAGGCCGTTGTGATCCAGCAAGGTGTTACGTATTACCCTCCTGAACCCAACGATTCCATATTCTGCTAACAGTCATTGGACCTCGACCAACGCGAACAGCAATGTAGCGATACGATAAATCGCAATCGCGATAGGCTACAATCCGACCTTTATCAAAGTCGGAAACGTGATGGTACGCATTTCTCGTCCTTACAAGAGGCATCACAACAACGTTTCACCAGGCAACGCCGGTCAACTGCTGTTTGTCTATGAGAAATCGGTTGGAAACTTTCTTCGTGTCAGCACATTGTAGGTGTCGCCACCGGCGCCAACCTTGTGTGAATGCTCTGAGAAGCTAATCATTTGCGTATCACAGTATCTTCTTCCTGTCGGTTAAATTTCGCGTCTGTAGCACGTCATCTTCGTGATGTAGAAATTTTAATGGCCAGTTGTGTATCTACTTACCACGTGACTCATATTCTGTAAAATGCATAGCGTGAGAAGTGCATAGACTACAGAAAGAGAACAGACGCGTCAATGAACGGACGGAAAGTTCATAATTTTGTGGAAAAAAGGAGAGATTTGAACACGGATCTTCCGCAATGTACTCCTGCTTTGTTGTCCGAACAAGACACAGCCACGCTAAAAGCACCAGAGGCGCAAAGATGCGAAGTGGTGGCAGTGCCGTAGAGACTCGCCTCTTGCGCGAGGTCCACCAGAGTCACGGGCGGCGCTGAGGATGAAGATATAGACTTCGCCTCGGCCAACTGCCGGCCGAGTACAATCCGCCAACGACCGCAAGGTAGAATAGCAGCTCTCACCCACTTGGTTATACAGCGTGTTAAAAAAAGGTACGGCCAAAATTTCAGGAAACATTCCTCACACACAAAGAAAGAAAATATGTCATGTGCACATGTGTCTGGAAACGCTTAATTTCCATGTTAGAGCTCATTTTAGTTTCGGCAGTATGGACTGTACTTCCTCGATTCACCGCCAGTTGGCCCAATTGAAGGAAGGTAATGTTGACTTCGGTGCTTGTGTTGACATGCGACTCATTGCTCTACAGTACTAGCATCAAGCACATCAGTACGTAGCATCAACAGGTTAGTGTTCATCACGAACGTGGTTTTGCAGTCAGTGCGATGTTTACAAATGCGGAGTTGGGAGATGCCCATTTGATGTATGGATTAGCACGGGGTAATAGCCGTGGCGCGGTACGTTTGTATCGAGGCAGATTTCCAGAACGAAGGTGTCCCGACAGGAAGACGCTCGAAGCAATTGATGGCGTTTTAGGGAGCACGGAACATTCCAGCCTATGACTCGCGACTGGGGAAGACCTAGAACGACCATGACACCTGCAATGGACGAGGCAATTCTTCGTGCAGTTGACGATAACCCTAATGTCAGCGTCAGAGAAGTTGCTGCTGTACAAGGTAACGTTGACCACGTCACTGTATTGTGAGTGCTACGGGAGAACTAGTTGTTTCCGCACCATGTACAGCGTGTGCAGGCACTATCAGCAGCTGATTGGCCCCCACGGGTACACTTCTGCGAATGGTTCATCCAACAATGTGTCAATCCTCATTTCAGTGCAAATGTTCTCTTTACGGATGAGGCTTCATTTCAACGTGATCAAATTGTAAATTTTCGCAATCAAAATGTGTGGGCTGACGAGAATCCGCACGCAATTGTGCAATCACGTCATCAACACAGATTTTCTGTGAACGTTTGGGCAGGCATTGTTGGTGATGTCTTGATTGGGCACCATTTTCTTCCACCTACGCTCAATGGAGCACGTTATCATGATTTCATACGGGATACTCTACCTGTGCTGCTAGAACATGTGCCTTTACAAGTACGACACAACATGTGGTTCATGCACTATGGAGCTCCTGCACATTTCAGTCGAAGTGTTCGTACGCTTCTCAACAACAGATTCGGTGACCGACGGATTGGTAGAGGCGAACCAATTCCGTGGCCTCCACGCTCTCCTGACCTCAACCCTCTTGACTTTCATTTATGGGGGCATTTGAAAGCCCTTGTCTACTCAACCCCGGTACCAAATGTAGAGACTCTTCGTGCTCGTATTGTGCACGGCTGTGATACAATACGCCATTCTCCAGGGCTGCATCAGCGCATCAGGGATTCCATGCGACGGTGGGTGGACGCATGTATCCTCGCTAACGGAGGACATTTTGAACATTTCCTGTAACAAAGTGTTTGAAGTCACGCTGGTACGTTCTGTTGCTGTGTGTTTCCATTCCATGATTAATGTGATTTGAAGAGAAGTAATAAAATGAGCTATAACATGGAAAGTAAGCATTTCCGGACACATGTCCACGTAACATATTTTCTTTCTTTGTGTGTGAGAAATGTTTCCTGAAAGTTTGGCCGTACCTTTTTGTAACACCCTGTAGATCATAGTTCAGAGCTGACTTAGACAGGGAACGTCGTTTAGTGAACCCTTAGAAGGGAACAGACAGTAGTTGTAAATTGCACTGGTTACGTACTGTGAAGTTTACCTACGATTATCTGCACTTAGCCATTCAGGGCCCTTTTTTGTGGTACATTACAAGCAGTGTTGCAGACTTCATTACTCAACAAGTCGCAAAGATAAGTAAACCTTTTGAACTCATTTGTGTGACTTTGTTACTAATTTGTTGGAGTGTTGTACAACCTTCGTTCTCCTATCCTGTTACCTGACCCTGGAGCATAGCTGTGTAATAGTGGCAGGGAGGAATTGCCTTAGCGGTGTACTGCCTCAGAAGCCGTTTCATCAACTCTCGAACTCGGCCCACCGTAACAACAGCGGCAACCCGGCCTCCGCAGCAATAGCGACGAGGGCTTTGCAAAACTGGCGACAAGGCTTTGCAAAAACTCCAACATCGTGACCTTATAATAGCCCCGTGGCTATTCGAATTCGCATTGTGTTGCATAACTTGAGCTTGGACCGTTCACTGTTTATATTTTTCTTCCTTGTACACAGTTCAGTACAGCTTCTTCCTGTTTTAATGCTTGATCTGTGTTCAGTTTTTGATAGATTTTACCACTAAATCTGAGGGGGGGGGGGTGTTGCAATGGGGAGTCGCTTGTTAATATGTGCTATACATTTCAACTTGACACTTCTTCACACATTCCTGAGAAAAAGGCGTTTGAAGAGTCAGACAGGCAGATGTCCCTAGTAGAGTTCCGGTTTCACCGATTTAGATACGGGACACTAATAAATAACGCTCAAATTGGAAAAGCATCACCATGAAGACGGTTCTACATGACTACGACTCGCAATATTAAGAAATAGTTTTGGACCATTTCGATAATTTTTTTTCTGGATTTCGTTATCAGTGCTACGTAACACACTTAGGAAAGTCCAGTAACGTTTACAAGGTACAGCTGGATTGCTTATGCCGGCCCGGATGGCCGAGTGGTTCTAGGTGCTACAGTCTGGAACCGCGCGACCGCTACGGTCTCAGATTCGAATCCTGCCTCGGGCATGGATATGTGTGATGTTCTTAGGTTAGATAAGTTTAAGTAGTTCTAAGTTCTAGGGGACTGATGATCTTACCAGTTAAGTCCCATAGTACTCAGAGCCATTTGAACCATTTTTGGATTGCTTATGTGTCAGTTTCAGTAAATTCACTATCAGCTTTCTCAGAAGATGAGGTTAAGTAATAACGGGTCAAATTAAAACTGTGTGCGGACCGACACTCGAACTCAAGACCTTTGCCTTTTACGGGCAAGTGCCCTACCAACTGAGCTACCTAAGCACGACTCACGCCCCGTCCTCACAGCTTTAATTCCGCCAGTACCTCGCCTCCTACCTGGTGGAATTTAAGCTGTGAGGACGGGGCGTGAGTCGTGCTTGAGTAGCTCAGTTTGGGGTCCCGAGTTCGAGACTCGGTCCGGCACACATTTCTAATCTGCCAGGAAGTTTCATATCAGCGCACACTCCGCTGTAAAGTGAATATTTCATTCTAATAACGGGTCAGCTGGTGTCTCCTTGTTTACTTTTGCCATACCGGTATCTGTACTGAGAAGAGAGTGTGTTTCCTTTTTAATTAACCAGACTAACTGTGAGGATATTGCAAATTTTTATTTTTGTGTAAAACCTAAAGCTTAATGGCTGGTCGGGGATATGAACCGCAGTCCTTACCAACACAATACCGGTGGTTAACCGTTGCGCCAGATCGCCGAGTCTCGTGACATTTCGCTGTGTCTGTTAGTTTGTGCGTGATGATACTGCCCTCGTTGCAGGAACTTAGTGATCTGTCCTCCAAAGATTATTATTTTAAATTTTGATCTAGAGATAAACATGGAAAGGACCAAACTAATGATTAGTAATCGACAAGGTTTAGATCAAATTCAACTTACAGGTTGTCTAACGGATCTCGAGGTTGAGAGTGGCGACGTATATCTAAGGCCTCTGAGCAATGACGCAGGAAACTGTGGTAAAGAAATAAAACGACGAATCGTCCTGGGTCCAGCCGCAGTGGTTGAAACAAACTACAGAACACGGCAATATCGAAAACTAGGAAGATGCGCTTGACGGAATCATTGACCATCAAAGCTGGTGACAAGAGCCGAAGTGATGCCTCCGAGGTGTGGTGTTGGCGCAAGATGTTAACGTGTACCGTGCAAGTGCTCCCATCACAGAAGAACTTCTCCTCGCTAGTTTATCTACCCATGTCAGTGAAACCTACAGCCATTTACACATGAGCAATGGGCGTAACGACATAAAAATTCAATTAAATAAAACAAAAGAAAAATTCGGAGTAGGTATAAAAATCCACGGAGAAGAAATAAAAACTTTGAGGTTCGCCGATGACATTGTAATTCTGTCACACACAGCAAAGGACTTGGAAGAGCAGTTGAACGGAATGGACAGTGTCTTGAAAGGAGGATATAAGATGAACATCAACAAAAGCAAAACGAGGATAATGGAATGTAGTCAAATTAAATCGGGTGATGCTGAGGGGATTAGATTAGGAAATGAGACACTTAAAGTGGTAAAGGAGTTTTGCTATTTGGGGTGCAAAATGACTGATGGTGGTCGAAGTAGAGAGGATATAAAATGTAGACTGACAATGGCAAGGAAAGCGTTTCTGAAAGTATTTGTATGGAGTGTAGCTATGTATGGAAGTGAAACGTGGACGATAAATACTTTAGACAAGAAGAGAATAGAAGCTTTCGAAATGTGTGCTACAGAAGAATGCTGAAGATTAGATGGGTACATCACATAACTAATGAGGAGGTATTGAATAGAATTGGGGAGAAGAGGAGTTTGTGGTACAACTTGACCAGAAGAAGGGATCGGTTGGTAGGACATATTCTGAGGCATGAAGGGATCAGAAATTTAGCATTGGAGGGTAGCGTGGAGGGTAAAAATCGTAGAGGGAGACCAAGAGATGAATACACTAAGCAGATTCAGAAGGATGTAGGTTGCAGTAGGTATTGGGAGATGAAGAAGCTTGCACAGGATAGGGTGGCATGGAGAGCCACATCAAACCAGTCTCAGGACTGAAGACCACAACAACAAAACAAAAAAATTGTGCAGACCATATAGTCTATATCTACATCTACATTTATACTCCGCAAGCCACCCAACGGTGTGTGGCGGAGGGCACTTTACGTGCCACTGTCATTACCTCCCTTTCCTGTTCCAGTCGCGTATGGTTCGCGAGAAGAACGACTGCCGGAAAGTCTCCGTGCGCGCTCGAATCTCTCTAATTTTACATTCGTGATCGCCTCGGGGTGGTATAAGTAGGGGGAAGCAATATATTCGACACCTAATCCAGAAACGCACTCTCTCGAAACCTGGCGAGCAAGCTACACCGCGATGCAGAGCGCCTCTCTTGCAGAGTCTGCCACTTGAGTTTGCTGAACATCTCCGTAACGCTATCGCGCGTACCAAATAACCCTGTGACGAAACGCGCCGCTGTTCTTTGGATCTTCTCTATCTCCTCCGTCAACCCGATCTGGTACGGATCCCACACTGAAGAGCAATACTCAAGTATAGGTCGAACGAGTGTTTTGTAAGCCACCTCCTTTGTTGATGGACTACATTTTCTAAGGACTCTCCCAATGAATCTCAACCTGGTACCCGCCTTAGCAACAATTAATTTTATATGATCATTCCACTTCAAATCGCTCCGCACGCATACTCCCAGATATTTTACAGACGTAACTGCTACCAGTGTTTGTTCCGCTATCATATAATAATACAATTACATTACATTTGTCTATGTTAAGGGTCAGTTGCCACTCCCTGCACGAAGTGTCTATCCGCTGCAGATCTTCCTGCATTTCGCTACAATTTTCTAATGCTGCAACTTCTCTGTATACTACAGCATCATACGCGAAAAGCCGGATGGAACTTCCGACACTATCTACTAGGTCATATATATATATATATATATATATATATATATATATATATATATATATATATATATATATTGTGAAAAGCAATGGGCCGGCCGAAGTGGTCGTGCGGTTAAAGGCGCTGCAGTCTGGAACCGCAAGACCGCTACGGTCGCAGGTTCGAATCCTGCCTCGGGCATGGATGTTTGTGATGTCCTTAGGTTAGCTAGGTTTAACTAGTTCTAAGTTCTAGGGGACTAATGACCTCAGCAGTTGAGTCCCATAGTGCTCAGAGCCATTTTGAAAAGCAATGGTCCCATAACACTCCCCTGTGGCACGCCAGAGGTTACTTTAACGTCTGTAGACGTCTCTCCATTGATAACAACATGCTGTGTTCTGTTTGCTAAAAACGCGAGCGAAGCAGCGGACGGTAAGCTAGTGACAATATACACTCCTGGAAATTGAAATAAGAACACCGTGAATTCATTGTCCCAGGAAGGGGAAACTTTATTGACACATTCCTGGGGTCAGATACATCACATGATCACACTGACAGAACCACAGGCACATAGACACAGGCAACAGAGCATGCACAATGTCGGCACTAGTACAGTGTATATCCACCTTTCGCAGCAATGCAGGCTGCTATTCTCCCATGGAGACGATCGTAGAGATGCTGGATGTAGTCCTGTGGAACGGCTTGCCATGCCATTTCCACCTGGCGCCTCAGTTGGACCAGCGTTCGTGCTGGACGTGCAGACCGCGTGAGACGACGCTTCATCCAGTCCCAAACATGCTCAATGGGGGACAGATCCGGAGATCGTGCTGGCCAGGGTAGTTGACTTACACCTTCTAGAGCACGTTGGGTGGCACGGGATACATGCGGACGTGCATTGTCCTGTTGGAACAGCAAGTTCCCTTGCCGGTCTAGGAATGGTAGAACGATGGGTTCGATGACGGTTTGGATGTACCGTGCACTATCCAGTGTCCCCTCGACGATCACCAGTGGTGTACGGCCAGTGTAGGAGATCGCTCCCCACACCATGATGCCGGATGTTGGCCCTGTGTGCCTCGGTCGTATGCAGTCCTGATTGTGGCGCTCACCTGCACGGCGCCAAACACGCATACGACCATCATTGGCACCGAGGCAGAAGCGACTCTCATCGCTGAAGACGACACGTCTCCATTCGTCCCTCCATTCACGCCTGTCGCGACACCACTGGAGGCGGGCTGCACGATGTTGGGGCGTGAGCGGAAGACGGCCTAACGGTGTGCGGGACCGTAGCCCAGCTTCATGGAGACGGTTGCGAATGGTCCTCGCCGATACCCCAGGAGCAACAGTGTCCCTAATTTGCTGGGAAGTGGCGGTGCGGTCCCCTACGGCACTGCGTAGGATCCTACGGTCTTGGCGTGCATCCGTGCGTCGCTGCGGTCCGGTCCCAGGTCGACGGGCACGTGCACCTTCCGCCGACCACTGGCGACAACATCGATGTACTGTGGAGACCTCACGCCCCCACGTGTTGAGCAATTCGATGGTACGTCCACCCGGCCTCCCGCATGCCCACTATACGCCCTCGCTCAAAGTCCGTCAACTGCACATACGGTTCACGTCCACGCTGTCGCGGCATGCTACCAGTGTTAAAGACTGCGATGGAGCTCCGTATGCCACGTCAAACTGGCTGACACTGACGGCGGCGGTGCACAAATGCTGCGCAGCTAGCGCCATTCGACGGCCAACACCGCGGTTCCTGGTGTGTCCGCTGTGCCGTGCGTGTGATCATTGCTTGTACAGCCCTCTCGCAGTGTCCGGAGCAAGTATGGTGGGTGTGACACACCGGTGTCAATGTGTTCTTTTTTCCATTTCCAGGAGTGTATATATATAAAGAACCAGCATACAGCCAACCAGCAGTCTAACGCGAGGAGATGGTCACACAGAGTATATATATAGAACCAGCATACAGCCAACCAGCAGTCATATAGCAACATTCGCGATATTTTTGCGAGATATACGCAGGGGGAAGCAATAAGCCGGTATTCCACGATGCACCTGACGTGTACGAGTGAAGTGTAGACGGCATGCCACCTAGCGGAGGAACGGGTGAATCTGCCATTTCAGCAGGCGTTTTATCCGCCGCGGAGAAATAGGAACCGTTCTATTCTGCCATTGAACTGCTCATTCGCAATAGGTGTACGGGCACATGCTCAAAACTCATCATTTCGCTCGTTTTTTTCTGCTTGTATTGTTGTCACCTGCGGTCTGCAAACGAGACATACGTGACCTCCAGAGAAAGAAGGTTATTGCGCAAGATGCTCTACGCGTTTTTCAGTGAGTAATATCTTACACGTACAGTAATAAAGCAAAAGAAACAAAATCTGAATCTGTACGGAATGACGTAAACGATAATATTTACAATTCTATCACCTCTGTTTTCAGCAACTGCCTGCGTTGTTAAATTTACAATGTGTGTGTTGCTTTCTCATCCACTGTAAAACACACACACACACACACACACACACACACACAGTGGTCCATTGATCGTGACCGGACCAAATATCTCACGAAATAAGCGTCAAACGAAAAAACTACAAAGAACGAAACTTGTCTAGCTTGAAACGGGAAACCAGATGGCGCTATGGTTGGCCCGCTAGATGGCACTGCCATAGGTCAAACGGATAGCAACTGCGTTTTTTTTAAATAGGAACCCCCATTTTTATTACGTATTCGTGTAGTGCGTAAAGAAATATGAATGTTTTAGTTAGACTACTTTTTTTTGCTTTGTGATAGATGGCGCTGTAATAGTCACAAAAATATGGCTCACCATTTAAGACGAACAGTTGCTAACAGGTAGGTTTTTTAAATTAAAATCCAGAACGTAGGTACGTTTTAACATTTCATTTCGGTTCTTCCAGTGTGATACATGTACCTTTCTGAACTTACCATTTCTGAGAACGCATGCTGTTACAGCGTGATTACCTGTAAATACCACATTAATGCAATAAATTCTCAAAATGATGTCCGTCAACCTCAATGCATTTGGCAATGCATTTGGTAACGACATTCCTCTCAACATCGAGTAGTTCGCCTTCCGTAATGTTCGCACATGCATTGACATTGCGGTAACGAATGTTGTCAGGCGTTGTCGGTGGATCACGATATCAAATATCCTTCAACTTTCCCCACAGAAAGAAATGCGGGGACATCAGAGCCGGTGAACGTGCAGGCCATGGTATGGTGCTTCGACGACCAATCCACCTGTTATGAAATTTGCTATTCAATACCGCTTCAACCGCACGCGAGCTATGTGCCGGACATCCATCATGTTGGAAGTACATCGCCATTCTGTCATGAGGTGAAACATCTTGTAGTAACATCGGTAGAACATTACGTAGGAAATCAGCATACATTGTACCATTTAGATTGCCATCGATAAAATGGGGGCCAATTATCCTTTCTCCATAATGCCGCACCATACAATGACCCGCCAAGGTCGCTGATGTTCCACTTGTCGCAGCCATCGTGGATTTCCCGTTGCCCAATAGTGTATATTATGCCGGTTTACGTTACCGCTGTTGGTGAATGACGCTTCGTCGCTGAATAGAACGCGTGCAAAAAATCTGTCATCGTCCCGTAATTTCTCTTGTGCACAGTGGGAGAACTGTACACGACGTTCAAAGTCGTCGCCATGCAATTTCTGATGCATAGAAATATGGTACGGGTGCAATCGATGTTGATGTAGGATTCTCAATACCGACGTATTTGAGATTCCCGATTCTCGTGCAATTTGTCTGCTACTGATGTGCGGATTAGCCGCGACAGCACCTAAAACACCTACTTGGGCATCATCATTTGTTGCAGGTCGTGGTTGACGCATCACATGTGGCTGAACACTTGCGCCATTCGACGGCCAACACCGCGGTTCCTGGTGTGTCCGCTGTGCCGTGCGTGTGATCATTGCTTGTACAGCCCTCTCGCAGTGTCCGGAGCAAGTATGGTGGGTCTGACACACCGGTGTCAATGTGTTCTTTTTTCCATTTCCAGGAGTGTATTTAGTACATATTTACAACGAAACAACATAGTTTTAAAAAAGGACATTTCGATGTTAGGAAATCTTAAAAGGGAAAAATAGAAGGCAGACGACGATGAGGAGGAGCAATAAGTAGATGGTAGGAGCGAGCAAAGAGGTTACCAAAAAAATGGTTCAAATGGCTCTGAGCGCTATGGGACTTAACTTCTGAAGTCATCAGTCCCCTAGAACTTAGAACTACTTAAACCTAACTAACCTAAGGACATCACACACATCCATGCCCCAGGCAGGATTCGAACCTGCGACCGTAGCAGTCACGTGGTTCCGGACTGTAATGCCTAGAACCGCACGGCCACAGCGGCCGGCAAAAGAGGTTACCCCCTGACATTACATTAAGAATAGCTGACGATTGCTATGGATGGAGACGTCTGGTCGAAGATTCAGTTGCCCGCATCTCGTGGTCGTGCGGTAGCGATCTCGCTTCCCACGCCCGGGTTCCCGGGTTCGATTCCCGGCGGGGTCAGGGATTTTCTCTGCCTCGTGATGGCTGTGTGTTGTGTGCTGTCCTTAGGTTAGATAGGTTTAAGTAGTTCTACGTTCTAGGGGACTTATGACCACAGCAGTTGAGTCCCATAGTGCTCAGTGCCATTTGAACCATTTTTTTTTGAAGATTCAGTTACTTAAGAAATAAATGAAGAGATGCGGTAACGACACTCAGCAACGAGTAAACCGACTGATTATCAGTTTGTGCCTACCTGGGACTTACAGAAATTTAATACAGACCCCTGCATAAAATTTGAAAATGTCTGTGTTCTCCATTATTTGTTTCAGAGTGACCTGGTGGTTCATTTTCTGTGGCAGTCACACTAGCTGCTCCCCGTCAACCTGTTATTTGCTTTTATTTACTTATGAATACGACACTTTTATGTGACCTCTTTTTGTTTCCTATACTTACTGTAATATCTGAGGTATGTATGTTCTTTGGTATAAAACGTGTGAAAATAATGGTTGCTATTTTGTAATCTTATGTTCCCAGAAGAAACTTTTGTAAATCGATGGTAGGCAATGAAAACCTCCGTCTGTGAAAACTCCTGATTCTAGTAACCATTAGCTCCATAATTAGAGAGAAATTTGGAAGTGCATGGATTACCCTAATCTGCCAATAACTAGGCTTCTACTACACAGTTATACGTGTAGCAACTTTCTATATCAGCTTATATTATTTTTTAATGAAATTTTTTTGCTGCACCTGAAAAACTTGACAAAATAGAGATACGACTTTTTCATTGTCTAATATCGAAATGTCCTTTTTTAAAACTACGTTGTTTCTAGTATATATGCACTAAATATATTGTTACTAACTTAACGCCCATTGCTCGTTCGCGTTGACTGTATGGTCTGCACAATTTTTAGTTTTATTTAATTGAATTTTTATGTTGTTATGCCCATTGCTCATGTGTAAATCAACACACTGTGCAAACAGTGTAAAACCAAATTCCAGTTTTCGTAATTCTCGCTTGAAAATTGTCTTAATAGCGACATATTGTTCAAAAAGCTTTCTTCAGCTGTTTCACCCACTTAAGGGTGGAAATTCGAGAAATTCCTTGTTCGACGATGCCTACCGCATAAACTCAACACAACCTCCAATTGTCTTAATAGCGACATATTTTCGAAAGACCTTTCAACCCCAATTTCGCGCCCTTACAGATCAAATTTTGAAAAATTTCTTCTCAAACAGTGCCTACAATATGAGATCAATACCACCTCCAAATTTCACGTGTCTGTCCTTAGTGGTTTGGGCCGGGCTATGATGAATCATTGAATCAGTCATGTCTTATTTCAGCCCCTTCTGACTTGAAATTTCCAAAAAACACTGAAACACGTATTGTTTATTTCTTTGTTGCAGAGACGTAGTCTGTGGCCAGCATCCAAATATCCGACATCCATAGTGCTTAGCGAGACAAAAACTGCAGTAAAAGTGGAACAGATATGCCTCGGATGTGGGGTACTATTTGTCATGGCATGTACTGGCTTGTTCTGAAACGTGAAATTCGGAAGCCAGGAAGATATGTTACAGAGCGTATTACATCATGATCCATGATTTCAAGATACGTCATTGTTCTGATCCCACAGAAGAGCGCCACTGCAGCAATGTTCAGACAAAGTAGATATTAACTTCATATTTACATGCATAGACCAGAAGTTTGCTGAAGTTGCTAACAGTAAGTATTTGAGTTTTGTGTCGTGAACCCTGATTTATCCGTACTCATTTACCTTGATAGGGTTCTTTTCCTGTTGCTGAGATATTCTGATTTTTTTTTCCAAAGCTGATGTACCATATAATCAATATTCTTAAACATTTTTACTAAATTTCGTGGAGTAGCAATTTTCATAATTTGTTAATTGCCGTTTTCTGTGAACTGTTCCATGTGTTATCAACGCGACTAAGTTAAAACACAGCCATGATAACGCGTTTAAAATGCTTAGTTAAAGTGGTAAATTTAAAATCTTTACACAGCACTTTAATTCTGCAAAGTAAAACAGTAGTTACAAATTATGTATAGATCATAATGCCTGAAGACCTACATATGTCATATTTAGATTACAGGTTTGTGATAGTGGTTTTCTTTATGTTTATGTTAGGACTGTTACTGAGTTAGGTTAGCAGTCTTAGTCCAAAATCCAGTCAATAGATACGTTTTGTACTGTTTCTCCTGGGTGGACTTGGGTTTTAAAAAAATGTAAACTAAATATTACGATAAATGTTATAAATAATCGAGAAGTACGCCAAAGAAGAAGAGAGAGAACTACGATGGACATGTTATTACATGGACTCTTGCGCTTATATGCATGAACTATCTTTCCTTCGTCATTCGCTTATCTTATCTGCTTGGATTCGGACCTAAGAGGACGTTCTTGTGTAAAGCTCATCTAGCTGTACCAGTTGATAATGTAAGTTGTACTTAAAACCCGAAAAATATAATGGTTATTTTGTCAAAAGGATTTGTGTAAGTGGTCAATTAATTGATCGCCTGATACTTAGACTGTCTTAAGTAGATATGGGCCTTAACAAAGAATTTTCATTGTTAGGCGCCATCTTAGAAAAATCTTTTAACATTTTTCTTTTAGCTCATCTACGAGACGTGCCGTCGGTTAGGACAATTAATTTTATTTCAGATACCACGAGACCGGAGGTAGCTACTAATAATTTAACAATTTTATTTACAGATTTCCTTTATATTACGAGATAACATCCCAGGTAGAAAAGGTCTGGTCACAGGATTCAGTTCCATTGCAGGATTTCATTTGTAGATGCTACTCTTGTTATCTTATATTGGGGAATCGAGACGAAACCACGATAAGTTACGCATTATAGTAGTGTACATCGAACAGACTCGGCAAATATTCTCTGGTGCAATAAGCACACGACTTCTCACGGATAAATAAGAAAAGGACAATTAATTATCGACGATTACGTAACTACCCTGAGAACTTAGCTAGTTTACTGAGTGCTTATACACGTCGCGCTTAATTAAACAACATATTACACTGTTAATAATATCCCTACATTCTTTATTTCTCTTTTATGCTGAGCCATTGCATTAATGTGTGTTTCTTTTTTGTATAAATCACGGCTCATATTTTACTTTGCTACATTACAGTTTCTGGGGGCCCCAATGTTGAATTAGTGTTTTAGTAATTGTACAGTTAAAGTTTGTGCAATGTCCATTAATTATTCTAGAAACATTTGTACCCTTGAAAATATGACTGGCAATAACTTGACTGAACCTGTAACAGATTAAAGGCCTTCACACCCTCATCTCCAGTGTACTGAAAAAGTTTATACATATTTAGTGACATCAAATAGCATTCGTAATAGTTAGATGTATAGCTTAGTAGCTATCACTATTACTGTTTTTTAGTAGTGAAGCACTGGAGCCACCTCATGTCCAAAACATCTATATTTCCCTTCCGCTGGATGGTACATCGTGATTATCATTATCATTCACACTTCAAAGCAGGCAGCGTACGTTAGTGTGAAGTATTTTGTTGACACTAAACTTAACCAGATTGTAGCCTCAACGTATTTTGTGCAAAATGGACATGTTATGAAGCGTGTCGGTAATACTGTAAGGTTTATAACTCAAACAGCAGCCAACCACAACTACTGTTTAACAAGATTTATTTGGATCGAAACATAACCGGTTTCAGATTTATTACAAATCCATCTTGAGATGGTTGTTACACGTTCCGTTGCTTCCTTTCTGGGGCCGCCTCCTGTATCCGTTACTGATTTGCTGTACTAGGATAGTCAAAAGTATTTTATTCACTGCTTGGTAAAGTTTACGATAGATTTATTTCTTATGACCTCTGTCAAAGTATTTATGAAAAGGTTTAAAGGTATTAAAACGTGAAATGTGGTCAAAAGTTTTGCTAAAACATACTAGAATGTTCCGTTTACGTATCCGATTTACTCAACAGATTCTGAAGTAACGTGAAATGTAATTCAGTAATTACTTCACTTACTTACAGTATAGTTATTTGCAATTGTTGTTGTTGTCTTCAGTCCTGAGACTGGTTTGATGCAGCTCTCCATGCTACCCTATCCTGTGCGAGCTTCTTCATCTCCCAGTACCTACTGCAACCTACATCCTTCTGAATCTGCTTAGTGTATTCATCTCTTGGTCTCCCTCAGCGATTTTTACCCTCCACGCTGCCCTCCAGTACTAAATTGGTGATCCCTTGATGCCTCAGAACATGTCCTACCAACCGGTCCCTTCTTCTAGTCAACTTGTGCCAGAAACTCCTCCCCAATTGTATTCAATACATCCCCATTGGTTATGTGATGCACCCATCTAATTTTCAGCATTCTTCTGTAGCACCACATTTCGAAGGCTTCTATTCTCTTCTTGTCCAAACTATTTATCGTCCATGTTTCACTTCCATACATGGCTACACTCCATACAAATACTTTCAGAAACGACTTCCTGACACTTAAATCTATACTCGATGTTAACAAATTTCTCTTCTTCAGAAACGCTTTCCTTGCCATTGCCAGTCTACATTTTATATCCTCTCTACTTCGACCATCATCAGTTATTTTGCTCCCCAAATAGCAAAACTCCTTTACTACTTCAAGTGTCTCATTTCCTAATCTAATTCCCTCAGCATCACCCCACTTAATTCGACTACATTCCATGATCCTCGTTTTGCTTTTGTTGATGTTCATCTTATATCATCCTTTCAAGACACTGTCCATTCCGTTCAACTGCTCTTCCAAGTCCTTTGCTGTCCCTGACAGAATTACAATGCCATCGGCGAACCTCTACATTTTTATTTCTTCTCCATGGATTTTAATACCTACTCCGAACTTTTCTTTTCTTTCCTTTACTGCTTGCTCAATATATAGATGGAATAACATAGAGGATAGGCTACAACCCTGTCTCACTCCCTTCCCAACGACTGCTTCCCTTTCATGTCCCTCGACTCTTATAACTGACATCTGCTTTCTGTACAAATTGTAAATAGCCCTTCGCTCCCTGTATTTTACCCCTGCTTAATTAGGCTGGCACAACTTTTCTTTACAACTATAATACTGTTGGTTCGATTCCGGCAAGAATAACTACTTCTGCCACTCAACCTTTCAGGTGACGAATTGCCGTCCGATTCGTCTCCTTTTACACACGATCACGTTCAAACGTCAATTCCTGTTAAACAGAGACAATTGTCGGTTGAAATTGCTTTCGGAGTGCACCTCTATTGTCTTATAAGTGAGTTACTAGGTTATTAAACGACCAAAACGATAATGGGGCGTCAAAATAGCGGGAAACTCCTTTCGCATGTGAATCCATACCGGCGTCCGCAGGTGGCGGTCCTGAGCCGGACTTCCCTCCCAGAGGGCGAGTCAGCCCTTCTTGAGCCGGTGAGGGGTGAACCCTTCTGCTTATGCAGGGGAGAGGGTGCGCCGTCTTTGTGGGGCCCGCTCTCGCACCATCACGTACTGTGCCAGGTGCGAGGGCGTATCGAGTCTAGCAGCGGCCCAGTACCCCCAAGACGGAGGGAAGGGAATAAACTGAGAGACGACGGTGATGTCGGATTTAGGGCTCTCAGCAGCACGGTCATCAGGGTTCTCGCTCGACGCCAACATTAATACCTCGTGGTCGGAACGATGCCTGTTCTCACAAGCGACATTTTTGAGACTATTCCTGACGAACATGTATGAGGAGTTTTGTTCAAAATGTCGTCCTGTTTATACATCTGCGTCCACCCCTATAATCCGTAAGACGTCTTATAGTGTTGTACTGTAACCTGTACGGTTGTTTTACAAGTTTTGTGGATGTTTGCGAGTTGTACGTTCGTACTGTATGAATGCAGAGTCTCGCGGCAATAACATTGAATAAAATGTTCTCGGGTTTCCAACCGCGTCAATTGCTTAAAAGCACACGAGCTTTCGGCCGAGCACTCCTTGGCCGTTGTCAAGTGGTATGACTGCCAGTGGGCTGTTGGTGCGCCCTTATATACGGTAGCTGCCGGCTGTGAAGTCACTGGTGACCGTGACATTGCCATATATGGGCATGTTTTGAGTCTGCGTTCGATGTGCCCTCTTCAACCGCGCGATCGCTGGACCCCACGCAGCGCTGAGCTGCAAGCCACCGTCTCTATTCAGGGTGTTCGCGGTAATTTTTATTTCAAGAAGAGGGCACATCGAACGCAGACTCAAAACATGCCCATACATGGCAATGTCACGGGTCCAGTGACGTCACAGCCGGCAGCTAGCGTATATAAGTGCGCACCATCAGCCCTCTGGCAGTCATACCACTTGACAATGGCCAAGAAGGGCTTGGCCGAAAGCTCGTGTAGTTTTAAGCAGTTGACGCGGTTGGAAACCCGAGAACATTTTATTCAATGTACGTTCGTATGTTGGAATGTGGGGAATTAGGCGCGCAAGTGACCGGTCGGAGTTGATATGGCCGGCGAGCGAGCGCGACGAACAAATGAAGGTTTATCCTGTAAATAATGTATGGAAAATTTTGAAACTAAAATGAAAACGTTTCTCTTTCATAACTCCTCCCATTCCGGCGAATATTATCTATTACTGTAATGTGTAAATGGTGGTGGGTAGGAACTAAGTAACTAACTATTGCTATATCACAAAGCATGGTACAGACATACGTACTTTCAAAACCTCAAAATGAAATTTGGAAGTAAAATGAAGCAGATGAGCAAAGGAGACGTACATTCCAACTGTGCTGTCTGGTACGGCAACCAAGGATGACGAGCAATACTCAAGTTCTTTGTCTGCCATGTTCGTGTGTGGACTGCATTTCCTGCAGATTCATCCAATCAATGACTATCTGGTGTCTGCCTTTCGTATGATCAGCGTGTGTGGACGTTTCACTTTAAATCGCTCCGGGCTCATACTGTCCTTTCCGCATATCTGTCGACAATATGTTAGGTTTCTTTATGCAGAGAGTCAATTGCCGGTATTCCTGTGGCAAGCATCGATCCCCTAAACGCCTTCCGGCTTTCCGCTACTATTTTCTAGCCTTTCGACTTCTGTACGTATAACACCATCGTGCGAGGAAAGGTTAGTTCAGTTTCCGATGATATCCACTACGTCACCTGAATAAACTGGGGACAGTAATGGTCCAATAACGCTTCCTTCGGGCCTGCGTGACGTTACCTTTACGTATGTGTACTCCACACATGACGAGACGTAAACAATGGCTGAATTGAAACTTTCTGGCAGATTAAAACTGTGTCCCAAGTTCGAGTCTCGGTCCGGCACACAGTTTTAATCTGCCAGGAAGTTTCATATCAGCGCACGCTCCGCTGTAGAGTGAAAATCTCATTCTGCAATGGTTGAATTGTTCGAACACTACATGAAAATGGAGCATTTATATTTTTTATCTGCATATATTTTCATGTAGGACTAGGAATCTATTACGGATCTTATATGAGATTACTTTTGTATACAAATATGCTGTTTTCCCTGATAAAATCCGCAAATTGCTTGCACAAAAAGTCGTTATGAGACAGTTAACTATGACACTTGAAATATCCGGATCACTGTTTCATTTGTCACCGGTTAATAAGTGATGAGTTTAGTGCACCTGAAAGCTATGTTACTAGAGGCCAGAAACAGTTTCTTGAAAAGTGAGCCAAAACGGGCAAGAGGTTGCTTATCATATACAGGGTGTCCATAAAGTCCCTTTAAAACTTCAAAATTTTATTACAACGGCAGTTGTTGAAATATTTTAACAAAATTTCTTTTACAGTAATCACTGTTTACTAAAGGTTTTACATATCCTAAAATTTTGTGTTTCAGATACTCATTTGATGGAAGGAATTGAACCTCTATAAAATGGCAACTCCTCAAGAGAAGGCACAATACGAGTATGTGTCCTGGTTTATTGAGACAAAATTGGATGTTCAGACTCAGAACGAGGTACGGAAAAGATCCAACATCGCGCCCTTCAGTCCGTGCATGGCACAAAAAATTGATGGAGACAGGGACAGTGTTGGATAAAGGGAGGAGAGGGAGACCAAGAACATCCGAGGAAAACATCGATCGCTTTTTAAACGTCTTCACTCGTCCACTTACGACTTCCATCCGTACTGCTGCCGGACACTTGCGACTACCACGTTCAACTGTGCGTGAGGTCCTCCACAACAACTTACGGTTGTCCGCTTACGAAGTGCAGCTGTTACAGACACTTCAGCCAAATTACAAGCCAAAACGGACAGAGCTTGCACTCAACATGCTGGAACGACTTTCGGAGGATAGAGCATTCCCCAAGCGAGTTTGTTTCAGTGACGAGACAGCTTTTCATGTTTCTGGGACATTAAACAGACACAATGTGAGAATCTGGGGATCTGAAAACCCCCTGTAACTAGGGAGCTTCACCAGTATAGTCCAAAAGTGAATGTGTGATTGGAATCATGTGCAACCGAATAATTGGGTCATTTTTCTTCAACGAGTCAACAGTTACCGCAAATGTTTACCTCGACCTTCTGACTGAGTATGTAGCACCACAATTGATTGACTTACAACTATCATTTTCCAGCAGGATGGTGTACCACCACATTGGGGACCACTTGTTCGTCGGTTCCTCAATGAAACATTTCCAGCCAGATGGATTGGGAGGGGTGGGCCAATTCCTTGGCCACCACGTTCGCAATCTGGCTTTTTTTTTTTGGGGGGGGGGGGGTATGTAAAAGATATCGTGTATCAAACACAGATGCAGGACATTGCTGACTTGAAGCAAAGGATTCGTAATGCCATTGCCACCATTGATGAAGCTATGCAACATAGCAAGAAATCGAGTGCTTCTTGCAACTAAAGGCGCCCATACAGAGGTATATTAAACACTGTCAAAAAAACTTTTATAAACACTGATTACAATAAAACAAATGTTGTTAAAATATTTCAACAACTGCCGTTGCAATAAAATTCTGAAGTTGTAAAGGGACTTTATGGACACCCTGTATATTATTTCTCAAGACTACATCCCTTTCCCTCAACACATACTATTCGTGCAGGGATGAATCAAGTGTCGGTAGAAACGTTTGTGACCAGCTTCTGACATTGTATATCGATTTTGCGCTGAATATTACCATTTGTGGAAAATTTTAACACAAAAGAGACTTTTTAACTATCAATGGCGTCACGGTAGCCCAGCTTCATACCTACATTTCACGAAGTTAACTTATTGATCATGAACAAGATTAAAGAAAATGAAAAACAAAAAGTACTCGAATGTTGCATTTTTATGTCAAGTGTCGTTTACACCCAGGTATTGTAATGCTCTTTAAGGAATTTTGTTCAAAATTGTGTGCATGGAAAAATACACTACTGGCCATTAAAATTGCTACACCAAGAAGAAATGCAGAAGATAAACGGGTATTCACTGGACAAATATATTATACTAGAACTGACATATGATTACATTTTCACGTAATTTGGGTACACAGATCCTGAGAAATCAGTACCCAGAACAACCACCTCTGCCCGTAATAGCCGGCCGGAGTGTCCGAGCGGTTAAAGGCGCTACAGTCTGGAACCGCACGACCGCTACGGTCGCAGGTTCGAATCCTGCCTCGGGCATGGATGTGTGTGATGTCCTTAGGTTAGTTAGGTTTAAGTAGTTCTAAGTTCTAGGGGACTTATGACCACAGCAGTTGAGTCCCATAGTGCTCAGAGCCATTTGAACCATTTTTTTCTGGCCGTAATAACGGCCTTGATACGCCTGGCCATTGAGTCAAACAGAGCTTTGATGGCGTGTACAGGTCCAGCTGCCCATGCAGCTTCAACTCGATACCACACTTCATCAAGAGTAGTGACTGGCGTATTGTGGCGAGCGAGCTGCTCGGTCACCATTGATCAGACGTTTTGAATTGGTGAGAGATCTGGAGAATGTGCTGGCCAGGGCAGCAGTCGAACATTTTCTGTATCCAGAAAGGCTCGTACAGGACCTGCAACATGCGGCCGCGCATTATCCTGCTGAAATGTAGGGTTTCGCAGGGATCGAATGAAGGGTAGAGCAACGGGCCATAACACATCTGAAATGTAACGTCCACTGTTCAAAGTGCCGTCAATGCGAACAAGAGGTGACCGAGACGTGTAACCAATGGCACCCCATACCATCACGCCGGGTGATACGCCAGTGTGGCGATGACGACCTTTATCACAGTCGGAAACGTGATGGTACGCATTTCTCCTCCTTACGCGAGGCATCACAACAACGTTTCACCAGGCGACGCCGGTCAACTGCTGTTTGTGTATGAGAAATCGGTTGGAAACTTCCCTAATATCAGCACGTTGTAGGTGTCGCCACCGGCGCGAACCTTGTGTGAATGCTCTGAAAAGCTAATCATTTGCATATCACAGCATCTTCTTGCTGTCGGTTAAATTTCGCGTCTGTAGCACGTCATCTTCGTGGTGTAGCAATTTTAATGGCCAGTAGTGTATATTATATATATTACCGTAAAATCATGAGTCTTATTTGACATGGTTCGGTTCATTTTCAAAGATGTTTCTCTTCATTCCCACAACTACCCATATCGCAACGACTACACTTATTGCAAATATTGTCATTATTTAAAGCTATAGAAGTGTGAAAGCTTCTCACGGTTCCTCTGATCTCTGTATAACCATGGCCGGAATCAGAAAAAAATGTAGTGAGAGTGGTAGTGTCTTGGCTGACACTGGCCTCTTCGTCACTAAAGAGAAGCGTGCTGGTGCCGACAAGAGATGCCACTTAGCGTAACGAGTATTAACCGAACAGGAATGCTGCAACTCTCCTTTGTACGTGGGTGGCCGACCGCCTAACAAAAAACTGGGGCCCAGCCGTTGACCCTCAGCTCGCTGACTTGATCTGCCCAACAGCTGAGGTAACCTACACTTCACGAGACTTCCTGCACACGCGGCATCGAAGACGAAAAGGGCTGTCGATCGACTTTCGCGAGCGTTCGGTTCACAACACGGGAAGTGAACATGAAATTCAAAACGGCGACATTCACCTCAAGTTTAGAGAACTGGAGACTACGCTTTTTCTTTACTTCAGCTTACGTTAACCTTGATATTACATCATTTATAAAGGTGTAAAGTTCTGCATTCATGCTGCATGGGCTGTGGATAAGGGAGAGATTAAAGTGTTGGCAAGATGTGACTCAGAAACTTACTCGAAAAGTTTTACCAACTACCTTTCCTAACACGCCTTCATCAGGCGCGAAAGTGAGACGACTTACTGATTTAGAAGCGAAACCAAGCAGAAGCCAGCCACCACTGAACTCAATAACGCATTGTACCACCGTGGTAATCGAGGTGTCAACGAAATAAGCTTATTTTTAGAAACCCTGTAAACTGGTTTCAGTAGGTGGTCTGTAATTAGAACGGATGGGTAGCCATTCCAGCGGACGAATTAAAGCAACAGTCCATCTGTTTTATGTTTAGTGAATAAATGCTGTTTCAAAACATCAACATAGCCCTCGCAAACGCGTGGCTACTGGTAAAATTTGTTGTAATAAAATGATGGGAAGCGTAATATTGGTGGTTAAACTCGTATTTTGATTGAAGATGTCTTGCAACGGCCCTTCCTTCCTGGCCTGTATTATACTGTACTACTGACTACTGACTCTACAGTTAATGGTTACTAAGAATCTCTAGAGAACAATTACCTAATTAGCTCAGTGTGGTATTAAAATGTCAGTCAATCAGGTAAACTTAAGAAAACGGTCGCCTTGTTAACATTTATTTATACAGTATACTTTTGTATGTAAAATAGAAAAAATAATGTCCAGAAAAGTTTTGTTGTTCAGTTCCTTAATAACGCCACTCTTAATTTAGCAAAGCACATAATCACAAACAAGGTAAAAACAACGACAGTATTTCTTGACCGTGACCTAGGTAGCAAATAGGCTATCAGAATCCGAAGACCGTGCACACTGTACAATGATAGTTGTAATTTAACACATTTCACACCAGTATTATCGAAATATCTGTTTAGTAAGTGCTACGGTCGCAGGTTCGAATCCTGCCTCGGGCATGGATGTGTGTGATGTCCTTAGGTTAGTTAGGTTTAAGTAGTTCTAAGTTCTAGGGGACTGATAACCACAGCAGTTGAGTCCCATAGTGCTCAGAGCCATTTGAACCATTTTTGTTTAGTAAGTCGTGGTTGCAAAATACTAACACGAATAATTTACACAAGAACGGAAAAACTGATAGAAGCCGACCTCGGGGAAAATCAGTTTTGACTGCGGAGAAGTGTTGGAACACACGAGACAATACCACTTATCTTAAAAGATACGTTAATGACAGATAAAGCTACGTTTATAGCATTTGTAGACTTACAGAGAACGTTTTACAGTGTTGTTTGGAATACTCTCTTTCAAATTCAAAAGGTGGTAGGGGTAAAATACAGAGAGTGAAAGGCTATTTAAAACCTGTACGGAAACCAGACGGCAGTTATGAGAGTCGACAGGCATGAAGGAGGAGCAGGGGTTGGGAAGGGAGTGAGACAGCGTTGCAGCGTATCCCTGTTGTTCGACCTCTACACTGAACAAGTAGTAAAGAAAACGAAAGAAAAATTTGGAGGAGGACTTAAAGCTCAGGACAAAGAAATAAAAAATTTTGCTGATGACATTGTAATTCTGTCAGAGGCAGCAAAGGACGTGGAGGAGCAGTTGAACGGAATGAAGATTGTCTTGAAAGGAGGATATAAGATGAACATCAACAAAAGCAAAATAGAAATAATGGGATATATGGAAATTAATTCAAGTGGTAGTGAGAGAATTAGATTAGGAACGAAACACGTAAAGTAGCAGATGCGTTTTATTATTTGGGAAGCAAAGTAGCTAATGAGAGTCCTAGTACAGAAGATATAAAATGTAGACTGGCAATGAAAAGGGGGACATTTCTGAAGAACATAAATTTATTAACATCGAATATAGATTTTAGTGTTAGGAAGTCTTTTCTGAAAGTTGTTATGTACAGGATAGCCGATATGGAAGTGAAACATGGACCACCAACAGTTTAGAGTAGAAGAGGATAGAAGCTTTTGAAATGTGACGCTACAGAAGAATGCTGGAGATTAGATGGATAGATCACGTAATTAAAGATAAAATACTGAACAGAATTGGGGAAAAATGATATTTGTGGCAAAACTTGACAAAAAGAAGGGACCGGTTGATAGGACACATTCTTAGACATCAAGGAATCACAAGTTTAGCATTGGAGGGAAGTGTGGCGGGTATAAGTCTTGAGGCAAACGAAGAGAGGAATACAGTAAGCAGATTCAGAACGATGTAGGTCGCAGTAGTTATTCGGATACGAAGAGGCTGGCAAAGGTATCCGGAAAGGAGGCACTGAGCTCTGGCGCCACGTTCAATCACATCAAATATGTGTACGATCGGGTTCGGATCTGCCCAGCATATCAATTAGAACTCATCACTATGTTTGTTGAACGAATCCATCACACATCTGGCCTTGTGACATGGCACATTATATTGCTGACAAATGCCATCAGGAAACAGTATCATCATACAGCAGGGTGCGTGGTGTGCAG
This sequence comes from Schistocerca nitens, assembly GCF_023898315.1. Lineage (NCBI taxonomy): Eukaryota > Metazoa > Arthropoda > Insecta > Orthoptera > Acrididae > Schistocerca > Schistocerca nitens. Next base: position 20,545,662 of record NC_064623.1, on the reverse strand, counting down.
CCGATCTACAGTACTAATTGTCCTTCGTGGTGCCTCGCACGAGCTCCACTATATGCATGGATGCCCACATGAATTCCAAGACTACACTGGTCCTGCGCTATGAGTTACACCCTGACACCAATCACATTAACCAGCAAGCCTTCCACTTAACTCTGGCCCAGCTTCACAGCAGCAGGAGGAGGGTCAGTTTCATACCACGATCCACAGGTGGTGGTGTCTCTGGATTTCCACACCTAGCTAAAGTGATCACATGTATGGGAAAACCCGGCTATTGGGCAGCACAATGCCTACTCATTTCTCATGGCCGCGTTTCATGTCCAGTGCAAAACAAAAGCTTACCCAAAAATTAATTAACACTGACATGTCCAGCGCAACATAAAAGCTTATCCCTAAATTAATGAATACTGATGTGTCCAGTGCAAAATAAATGCATATACCAAAATTAATGAATACTGACGTATCCAGTGCAAAATAAAGACTTACCCCAAAATTACTGAATACTGACGTGTCCAGTGCAAAATGAAAGCTTACCCCAAAATTAATGAATACTAATGTGTCCAGTGCATAATAAACACTTACCCGAAAATTAATGAATACTGATATGTCCAGAGCAAAATAAAAGCTTACCCCAAAATTAATGACTACTGACATGTCGACTGAAAAATAAAACCTTACCCCAAAACAATGAATACTGATGTGACCACTGCAAAATAAAAGCTTATCTCAAAATTAATGAATATTTATGTTGTCAGTGCAAAATAAGAGCTTAACCCAAAATTAATGAACAATGCCTTGTCCAATGCAAAATAAAAGCTTACTCCATAATTAATGAATACAGATGTGCCCAGAGCAAAATAAAAGCTTACCCCAAAATTAATGAATACTCATGTGTCCAGTGCAAAATAAAAGGGTATCCCAAAATTAATGAATACTGTCACCTCCAGTGGAAAATAAAAGCTTACCCCAAAATTACTGAATACTGAAGTGTCCAGAGCAAAATAAAAGCTTACCCCTAAATTAATGAATACTAATGTGTCCAGTGCATAAAAAACACTTACCCGAAAATGAATGAATACTGATATGTAGGGTACAAAATAAAAGCTTACCCCAAAATTAATGAACACTGCCTTGTCCAATGCAAAATAAAAGCTTACTCAATAATTAATGAATACAGATGTGCCCAGTGCAAAATAAAAGCTTACCCCAGAATTAATGAATGCTCATGTGTCCAGAGCAAAATAAAAGCTTACCCCTAAATTAATGAATACTCACGTGTCCAGTGCAAAATAAAAGGGCATCCCAAAATTAGTGCATACTGTAATGTCCAATGGAAAATAAAAGCTTACCCCAAAATTAATTAATACTCATATGTCCAGTGCAGAACAAATGCTTATCTCAAAATTAATAAATACTGACGTGTCCAGTGCAAAATAAAGACTTACCCCAAAATTAATAAATACTGACATGTCCAGTGCAAAATAAAAGCTTACCTCAGAATTAATTAACACTTCTGTGTCCAATGGAAAATAAAAGCTTACCCCAAAATTAATTAATAGTGACATGTCCAGGGCAACATAAAAGCTTATCCCAAAATTAATGAATACTGATGTGTCCAGCGCAAAATAAATGCTTATCCCAAAATTAAAAAATACTGACGTGTCCAGTGCAAAATAAATGTTAACTCCACCAGGCTCTGGAATTAATTTATTGTGAACTGTGATTTTAAATTTTTATATGTTGTTATTGTAAATAAACTCGTATTTGTGAAACTTTAAAAATACGTGAACTTGTACACGGTATTTACATAGTAAATCTGACTGCATTTATATTAAATACTTTTGTGACACAGCGGATACATTGCAAATGTGAGTTGGCACTCCATACATGAAACATAGCCCAACTTGTAAGTCCAGCACATTTACAGCTGCCCACAGAAGTGTTTGCACTGTGTAATGTGTGGCTACATCTATCTGTGCAATAGTACAATAAGTCTGCGGGGTGATACTGAACTTGTGAACAGTTTAGAATTTTGATTTTCCGGTAGTTGCGGAGAAAGACTGAATTTTATTTCATCAACCACACCACATGCACATTCCCATACGACCTGACAGTCACATATGTGGCCTCATTTCCGTGGTAGTTCAGAGTGAACAGATCCAGAAGGCAGTGCAGGATTGTATCGTGTGAAACAGTGACTCAACAGCAGAATAGTTTCATCAAGCATCGCTGCACGCCAGCATCCACGATCACCGCCAGTGCCGCACAGTTCTCCGTACAACGTGCAAAATGCTGAGACCTCCTGCTGCACACACAGGTCGTGGCTTCCACTCACTCAGCCACGGAAAAGCCACTCCACACCAGATCGCAACAGCAGCATAGTCGTGCAGCATTCGCCAATAGCTGTAGCAGAGTTGCAGTTACAGATCAAGTGTTGCAGCAGGAGCAATTACGGCTATTGTTCCAGCCAGAGTGATGGAGCACAAAACTGGAAAAATCAAAAAAATCACCTAGTGACTGTGAAACCACAGATAGTGGTGAAACCTTCCCATCTCCTCTATACCTTTTTGTTAACGATAACCTTCCCTTTTACAATAAACTATGAAACGTTTCCTTAGGATTTCTACCTCTTGTTTAATAATAACAAATTAAATCTTCCCTTTGAAATTTATTCTCTTTCTCTAGCTTCGAATACAAATTTAATTGCTGCTTACTAAAAGTGATTTTCTGATTATTGCGACGAAACATAGTATGTGTCGTCGTCGTGGCCCTCAGTCGCTATCTGCAATAACCCAAAACTGTTCCTTACCTTTTTTACTGTTACTGGATCGCCATCTGACTGCTACATCGAACTGCGACATGAATATACTTACTCTGTTTTACTATACTCTATTAGCTGCTGGTGCGCTGTCATAATAAGTGGCTGTATTTATTACCAAAGCTGACGTTATTCTTTAATAGCAAAGCTGACGTTATTCTTTAATTAATTTGACTGAAGTTACGTAATTCATAGTTAAACTTTCTCTTGATAACAATAAAATTTTGCAATGTTTTACGTTGATGGTTTTTGGGATGGATTATAATTAGAAATGCAATATTGCTGGCAAAAGTTAATTATATTCTGAATGAAATGATTTTACAAACGTTCAAATGGGACTTACTTTTTACAATAATCTTACAACTAGCAATGCGCAAACATACCTTCAGTAGTCTTGAGTTTCTCAAAAAATTAATTCAATAATATTAGTTCCTCTTACGATAATACACTCCTGGAAATGGAAAAAAGAACACATTGACACCGGTGTGTCAGACCCACCATACTTGCTCCGGACACTGCGAGAGGGCTGTACAAGCAATGATCACAAGCACGGCACAGCGGACACACCAGGAACCGCGGTGTTGGCCGTCGAATGGCGCTAGCTGCGCAGCATTTGTGCACCGCCGCCGTCAGTGTCAGCCAGTTTGCCGTGGCATACGGAGCTCCATCGCAGTCTTTAACACTGGTAGCATGCCGCGACAGCGTGGACGTGAACCGTATGTGCAGTTGACGGACTTTGAGCGAGGGCGTATAGTGGGCATGCGGGAGGCCGGGTGGACGTACCGCCGAATTGCTCAACACGTGGGGCGTGAGGTCTCCACAGTACATCGATGTTGTCGCCAGTGGTCGGCGGAAGGTGCACGTGCCCGTCGACCTGGGACCGGACCGCAGCGACGCACGGATGCACGCCAAGACCGTAGGATCCTACGCAGTGCCGTAGGGGACCGCACCGCCACTTCCCAGCAAATTAGGGACACTGTTGCTCCTGAGGTATCGGCGAGGACCATTCGCAACCGTCTCCATGAAGCTGGGCTACGGTCCCGCACACCGTTACGCCGTCTTCCGCTCACGCCCCATCATCGTGCAGCCCGCCTCCAGTGGTGTCGCGACAGGCGTGAATGGAGGGACGAATGGAGACGTGTCGTCTTCAGCGATGAGAGTCGCTTCTGCCTTGGTGCCAATGATGGTCGTATGCGTGTTTGGCGCCGTGCAGGTGAGCGCCACAATCAGGACTGCATACGACCGAGGCACACAGGGCCAACACCCGGCATCATGGTGTGGGGAGCGATCTCCTACACTGACCGTACACCACTGGTGATCGTCGAGGGGACACTGAATAGTGCACGGTACATCCAAACCGTCATCGAACCCATCGTTCTACCATTCCTAGACCGGCAAGGGAACTTACTGTTCCAACAGGACAATGCACGTCCGCATGTATCCCGTGCCACCCAACGTGCTCTAGAAGGTGTAAGTCAACTACCCTGGCCAGCAAGATCTCCGGATCTGTCCCCCATTGAGCATGTTTGGGACTGGATGAAACGTCGTCTCACGCGGTCTGCACGTCCAGCACGAACGCTGGTCCAACTGAGGCGCCAGGTGGAAATGGCATGGCAAGCCGTTCCACAGGACTACATCCAGCATCTCTACGATCGTCTCCATGGGAGAATAGCAGCCTGCATTGCTGCGAAAGGTGGATATACACTGTACTAGTGCCGACATTGTGCATGCTCTGTTGCCTGTGTCTATGTGTCTGTGGTTCTGTCAGTGTGATCATGTGATGTATCTGACCCCAGGAATGTGTCAATAAAGTTTCCCCTTCCTGGGACAATGAATTCACGGTGTTCTTATTTCAATTTCCAGGAGTGTAGTTAGCTGATGCCTCTGTACATCCGTTTATAATCTCTTGTAAATCATAACTGGTGGCTGGCAGGCACACCGCTCCTCTCAACCTCTCGCTTCAGACCTGCTACCGACTCGCTTCACTACTCGCTTACTACAGACTCCTACGAACGCTAAAGTGCGGTCTCTCCCGCCAACAATGCTTTCTGGTGCAGACAATCCCTGCTACCATTACAAAATGTATCAATGCGCGGTCTTTCCCGCTCTTTTCTTAAAATGTATCCATAGGCGGTCTCTCCCGCCATTTTTAAAATTATATCAATTTGCGGTCTCTCTTGCCAACAATACTTTGGTGCAGACATTCCCTGCTATCTCAATTATTTCCAACATGACAAATATTAATTATTCCTACATAATCCTGTTAAAAAAATATAAACATCTTTCATAAATTGTGATTTGACAATAGACAATAGAAATATACACGTCTTACACTGGAAACGTGCTTCAAAGCTCAAAGAGACAGTAGAGAATACAACCATGATGTGGATGCTCAGGTCACTGATGAGATGGGAAATCTGAAAACAGGTACGGGCAATATGGATAGTTCTGTAGGGAGTTTAGGAACTAAGTGGTAAAATTGAGGGATTAACCAGCCAACTCGAGGATTTAACGATAAAATTTGGGGAAGTGGTAAACAATGTGTTTGCCAGAATTTATACAGCTGAGGCTCAATTGATGGTTGAGATTGCTTCACGCAGGCAGTTGTGTAATGCAAGGGATGACGAGCCAGGATGTGCTCTTGTTGAGATGGGTAGAAAAACTGTGACTACCTGTGATGAAAGAAAAACTTTACTGACAGGTGAACTGGCAGGACACAGCTGGCTGTCTCAGGAAAGAAATGGAGAATGTAGTTGCTGTTAATAATAATGAAATTAAAAAGGTAAATTTATAGGATAAGCAATTTAGACTTATGTGGTCACTACGATTCTGTGGTGACTTATGTTGCAGGCACCTGATGGTGAAACCTTTCCAGGGAAGAGTAAAATACCATACTGTAGATTTTCTTGCAGCATGCAAAGACTGTTTCATCCAGGCAATAAATAATGACGGTAAAATTGATTTTGTTAAAAGGTTGTTGGAGTTTTCTGCTCAGACATGGACAAATCAGTGTGCTGAACAGTTCACCTCATATCAAGTGTTTCAACAAATATTTTTAAGTAGATACTGGAGCCAAGTAAAGGAGAACAGGTTACAGAATGAATTCCTAAGTGGACCAGTGTGTAGGGGTGGTAAATGTTCAATGTGAGAACGTTGCCAGGAAGAATTAAGAAGGTTAGTACTGGTACACAGACCACTGGATGATGATTCTATTGTAAACTTTTTGGGTTTCATTCAAAGGATGGATCAGGCAAAGTGCTATAACCCAGGTTCAGGGGGTTGTAATATAAGGAATAGTCATAAGAAGCATGGGGAGAAAAGGAACAATATGAGCTGGGGTAACAATGTCCAAAATTCAAACAGAGATAGAAATCAAAATGAAAACTGGAGGGAGAACAGAAATAGGGATAGAAATCAAAATGATAATCGTAGAGAAAGCAGGGAAATGTACAATGATGAAAATAAAAACCAGAGGATTGCAGGGCGGAATGACTAAAAGAATGCAGGAAGATAGAGGGAAGTGAGTGGAGATGAATAATAGGGGGCAACGGGAACAGAATTCTTTAAACTAGGATATGGTCCAATTGGGGTCTGATCTGGGACAAAACACAATGACAGAAAGAGGACTAGGTAACAGGAAAATAACTATAGGAAAACAAATGCGGGTTTCAAATGAGTATGTAAGTAAGGCAGTAAGGGAAGAAAGGAGATGTGGTGTGGAGACCATCCTAGGGGATAATGAGCTATTTTGGGGTTGGTTTAATCATTATGGTGAGAGGAAAGTTAATAGAAAAAAGTTGGCAGACAACCCTGGAATCAAGGGGTGTAAATGAGACGGATAACAATGCAGTCTTCCCCCATGAACAATGGACCTTGCCGTTGGTGGGGAGGCTTCCGTGCCTCAGCGATACAGATGGCCGTACCGTAGGTGCAACCACAACGGAGGGGTATCTGTTGAGAGGTCAGACAAACGTGCGGTTCCTGAAGAGGGGTAGCAGCCTTTTCAGTAGTTGCAGGGGCAACAGTCTGGATGATTGACTGATCTGGCCTTGTAACATTAACCAAAACGGCCTTGCTGTGCTGGTACTGCGAACGGCTGAAAGCAAGGGGAAACTACGGCCGTAATTTTTCCCGAGGACATGCAGCTTTACTGTATGGTTAAATGATGATGGCGTCCTCTTGGGTAAAATATTCCGGAGGTAAAATAGTCCTCCATTCGAATCTCCGGGCGGGGACTACTCAGGAGGACGTCGTTATCAGGAGAAAGAAAACTGGCATTCTACGGATCGGAGCGTGGAATGTCAGATCCCTTAATCGGGCAGGTAGGTTAGAAAATTTAAAAAGGGAAATGGATAGGTTAAAGTTAGATATAGTGGGAATTAGTAGAGTTCGGTGGCAGGAGGAACAAGACTTTTGGTCAGGTGAATACAGGGTTATGAATACAAAATCAAATAGGGGTAATGCAGGAGTAAATAATGAATAAAAAAATAGGAGTGCGGGTTAGCTACTACAAACAGCATAGTGAACGCATTATTGTGGCCAAGATAGACACAAAGCTCATGCCTACTACAGTAGTACAAGTTTATATGCCAACTAGCTCTGCAGATGATGAAGAAATTGATGAAATGTATGACGAGATAAAAGAAATTATTCAGGTAGTGAAGGGAGACGAAAATTTAATAGTCATGGGTGACTGGAATTCGTCAGTAGGAAAAGGGAGAGAAGGAAACATAGTAGGTGAATATGGATTGGGGGGAAGAAATGAAAGAGGAAGCCGCCTTGTAGAATTTTGCACAGAGCATAACTTAATCATAGCTAACACTTGGTTCAAGAATCATAAAAGAAGGTTGTATACCTGGAAGAATCCTGGAGATACTAAAAGGTATCAGATAGATTATATAATGGTAAGATAGAGATTTAGGAACCAGGTTTTAAATTGTAAGACATTTCCAGAGGCAGATGTGGATTCTGACCGCAATCTATTGGTTATGAACTGCAGATTGAAACTGAAGAAACTGCAAAAAGGTGGGAATTTAAGGAGATGGGGCCTGGATAAACTGAAAGAGCCAGAGGTTGTAGAGAGTTTCAGGGAGAGCATAAGGGAACAATTGACAGGAATGGGGGAAAGAAATACAGTAGAAGAAGAATGGGTAGCTCTGAGGGATGAAGTAGTGAAGGCAGCAGAGGATCAAGTAGGTAAAAAGACGAGGGCTAATAGAAATCCTTGGGTAACAGAAGAAATATTGAATTTAATTGATGAAAGGAGAAAATATAAAAATGCAGTAAATGAAGCAGGCAAAAAGGAATACAAAAGTCTCAAAAATGAAATCGACAGGAAGTGCAAAATGGCTAAGCAGGGATGGCTAGAGGACAAATGTAAGGATGTAGAGGCTTGTCTCACTAGGGGTAAGATAGATACTGCCTACAGGAAAATTAAAGAGATCTTTGGAGAGAAGAGAACCACTTGCATGAATATCAAGAGCTCAGATGGCAACCCAGTTCTAAGCAAAGAAGGGAAGGCAGAAAGGTGGAAGGAGTAAATAGAGGGTTTGTACAAGGGCGATGTACTTGAGGACATTATTATGGAAATGGAAGAGGATGTAGATGAAGATGAAATGAGAGATAAGATACTGCGTGAAGAGTTTGACAGAGCACTGAAAGACCTGAGTCGAAACAAGGCCCCGGGAGTAGACAACATTCCATTAGAACTACTGATGGCCTTGGGAGAGCCAGTCATGACAAAACTCTGCCATCTGGTGAGCAAGATGTATGAGACAGGCGAAATACCCCCAGACTTCAAGAAGAATACAATAATTCGAATCCCAAAGAAAGCAGGTGTTGACAGATGTGAAAATTACCGAACTATCAGTTTAATAAGTCACAGCTGCAAAATACTAAGGCGAATTCTTTACAGACGAATGGAAAAACTGGTAGAAGCGGACCTCGGGGAAGATCAGTTTGGATTCCGTAGAAATGTTGGAACACGTGAGGCTATACCAACCTTACGACTTATCTTAGAAGAAAGATTAAGAAAAGGCAAACCTACGTTTCTAGCATTTGTAGACTTAGAGAAAGCTTTTGACAACGTTAAATGGAATACTCTCTTTCAAATTCTGAAGGTGGCAGGGCTAAAATACAGGGAGCGAAAGGCTATTTACAATTTGTACAGAAACCAGATGGCAGTTATAAGAGTCGAGGGGCACGAAAGGGAAGCAGTGGTTGGGAAAGGAGTGAGACAGGGTTGTAGCCTCTCCCCGATGTTATTAAATCTGCATATTGAGCAAGCAGTAAAGGAAACAAAAGAAAAATTCGGAGTAGGTATTAAAATTCATGGAGAAGAAGTAAAAACTTCGAGGTTCACCGATGACATTGTAATTGTCAGAGACAGCAAAGGACTTGGAAGAGCAGTTGAACGGAATGGACAGTGTCTTGAAAGGTGGATATAAGATGAACATCAACAAAAGCAAAACGAGGATAATGGAATGTAGTCAAATTAAATCGGGTGATGCTGAGGGGATTAGATTAGGAAATGAGACACTTAAAGTAGTAAAGGAGTTTTGCTATTTGGTGAGCAAAATAACTGATGATGGTCGACGTAGAGAGGATATAAAATGTAGTCTGGCAATGGCAAGGAAATCGTTTCTGAAGAAGAGAAATTTGTTAACATCGAGTATAGATTTAAGTGTCAGGAAGTCGTTTCTGAAAGTACACTCCTGGAAATTGAAATAAGAACACCGTGAATTCATTGTCCCAGGAAGGGGAAACTTATTGACACATTCCTGGGGTCAGATACATCACATGATCACACTGACAGAACCACAGGCACATAGACACAGGCAACAGAGCATGCACAATGTCGGCACTAGTACAGTGTATATCCACCTTTCGCAGCAATGCAGGCTGCTATTCTCCCATGGAGACGATCGTAGAGATGCTGGATGTAGTCGTGTGGAACGGCTTGCCATGCCATTTCCACCTGGCGCCTCGGACCAGCGTTCGTGCTGGACGTGCAGACCGTTTGAGACGACGTTTCATCCAGTCCCAAACATGCTCAATGGGGGACAGATCCGGAGATCTTGCTGGCCAGGGTAGTTGACTTACACCTTCTAGAGCACGTTGGGTGGCACGGGATACATGCGGACGTGCATTGTCCTGTTGGAACAGTAAGTTCCCTTGCCGGTCTAGGAATGGTAGAACGATGGGTTCGATGACGGTTTGGATGTACCGTGCACTATTCAGTGTCCCCTCGACGATCACCAGTGGTGTAGGGCCAGTGTAGGAGATCGCTCCCCACACCATGATGCCGGGTGTTGGCCCTGTGTGCCTCGGTCGTATGCAGTCCTGATTGTGGCGCTCCCCTGCACGGCGCCAAACACGCATACGACCATCATTGGCACCAAGGCAGAAGCGACTCTCATCGCTGAAGACGACACGTCTCCATTCGTCCCTCCATTCACGCCTGTCGCGACACCACTGGAGGCGGGCTGCACGATGTTGGGGCGTGAGAGGAAGACGGCCTAACGGTGTGCGGGACCGTAGCCCAGCTTCATGGAGACGGTTGCGAATGGTCCTCGCCGATACCCCAGGAGCAACAGTGTCCCTAATTTGCTGGGAAGTGGCGGTGCGGTCCCCTAAGGCACTGAGTAGGATCCTACAGTCTTGGCGTGCATCCGTGCGTCGCTGCGGTCCGGTCCCAGGTCGACGGGCACGTGCACCTTCCGCCGACCACTGGCAACAACATCGATGTACTGTGGAGACCTCACGCCCCACGTGTTGAGCAATTCGGCGGTACGTCCACCCGGCCTCCCGCATGCCCACTATACGCCCTCGCTCAAAGTCCGTCAACTGCACATACGGTTCACGTCCACGCTGTCGCGGCATGCTACCAGTGTTAAAGACTGCGATGGAGCTCCGTATGCCACGGAAAACTGGCTGACACTGACGGCGGCGGTGCACAAATGCTGCGCAGCTAGCGCCATTCGACGGCCAACACCGCGGTTCCTGGTGTGTCCGCTGTGCCGTGCGTGTGATCATTGCTTGTACAGCCCTCTCGCAGTGTCCGGAGCAAGTATGGTGGGTCTGACACACCGGTGTCAATGTGTTCTTTTTTCCATTTCCAGGAGTGTATTTGTATGGAGTGTAGCCATGTATGGAAGTGAAACATGGACGATAACCAGTTCGGACAAGAAGAGAATAGAAGCTTTCGAAATGTGGTGCTACAGAAGAATGCTGAAGATAAGGTGGGTAGATCACGTAACTAATGAGGAGGTACTGAATAGGATTGGGCCGAAGAGAAGTTTGTGGCACAACTTGACTAGAAGAAGGGTTCGGTTGCTAGGACATGTTTTGAGGCATCAAGGGATCACAAATTTAGCATTGGAGGGCAGCGTGGAGGGTAAAAATCGTAGAGGGAGACCAAGAGATGAATACACTAAGCAGATTCAGAAGGATGTAGGTTGCAGTAGGTACTGGGAGATGAAGAGGCTTGCACAGGATAGAGTAGCATGGAGAGCTGCATCAAATCAGTCTCAGGACTGAAGACCACAACAACACAATGCAGTAGATAGTGAAATAGATTGTGCTTGGTTGGCAGCCATGATATGTAATGAAAATATAAGCTGTGGAATTGGATAAAGTGAATGTGTCCTGTCAGGAAGAGAATGAATGTGTGAATGAAGACATGGAAAACACTGAATTTCATGAATCTGAGACTACTTCAGTGGAAGGTGATGTTAATTATGTGAAGGCAGTAGTGCCTGTTTCTAGTGTTATTATGGCTGGAAATCTGCAAGAAGATATATGTTTTAGCAGTGGGAATGATAATAGTGATGAACAGGCTGGAGACTCTGCATTAAGTATTTTTATTGATAGTGGTTATGATATGCAGAATAGGGCTGCAGAGGATAATGCTGTGATAGTGGCTGTGAGCAATTCTGCAGAATACAGTGACATAATTTCTCTTGCAAATTTTGTGAATGAAGAAGTGGAGTATCCGCATTTACTTAAGGAAGCTTGGGAAACTAAAAGGGAAAGTGGTTTTGATGTGAATGATTGGGTAGCCAGGGCCAAGTGTTTTCAGAATTGGGCACCCGAGGACTGGCAGCTAAGCAAGCAAGATTATGCCAGGCAGATTAGGGAATTAAATAAAGGAACCATGAGCATAAAACTGCAATTAAAGAAATATTCAGTGAGGATAAGTATCCTGAGTTTGTGGGGCAAAAATGTGTGTTCATGATAGGGAAAGGTAGTGATCAGGATGAGGATGAAATTAAAACCTTCCTTCCTTTGGTGATGAACAGCAAATGATTCTTGGTGAGAGTGATTTAAATAATGAATGGATAAGGGACGGTGAGTGTGTTTACGATGCTGATGACTTGACTAACTCTTCAAAGTTTCACCAGCAGTTAAGACCATATACATGGGAGGAAGAGAAATATATGGTTGCCGGGAAGCTGGGGGGGGGGGGGTTGAGTGTAGGAAGTTTAAAATTTAGAGAGGCTTTTGAAGTAACATTTACAGGTGATGAAGATACAGAAACTTTTAGTGAAGACCACATGTGTACTGTGACTAATGACTGTGTACATGTGGTAGAGGAGGAACTGTTAGTTGAAGCTAAGTTGAAACATGAGATTACTGAAAAAGTGCAGACAATAATAAATACTGAAATGGAAAGGGTTTTTGAACTGCTCTGGTGGACAATGGAAGTTCTATACGCAGGGAGGGAGAGAGTTTTTATGAATACATTAAGAACCAGAAAACTTGATTTTTCAGTTATGGGGATGAGAATTAAAAATGCCACATAGAATTACAGTAAATCAATAAGAAAGCAGGTGATATTAGATGTAATTATTTGGCGGAGAATTATTTAATCATGCATTCCTGGTGGTCCCAAATTTGAGTATAAATCTAGTGTTCAGGACTGATTTTTTTATTTAGTATGAGGCATATGTAGACTGTAAGGATCAGGTGTTGGGCGAGGAAAAGGAGAAAATTTGAAAGTGCACTCAATGATGATTTAGTGGCTAGTCTCTGGGTAGCACATTGCTTAATTGTTGAAATGGAGGTTGAGGAGGAAATCAGGAATAAAGTAAAAAAATACTAACAGGATTTCTAAAATTGAGATGGCAGAATTATATCATTTATTAATTAAAGACGGAGCTATATTCTCAGAATAACCAGAGAATGTGACAGGTTTCGAATACTCACTTGGGGTGAAACGACACGAACGCATTAAGATCCGGCCATACCCACTAGTATTAGCAGACAAAGGCAGTTAGGATATAACTTTGTTGGAATAGGGAACTTTTGAACAGCGCGGAGTGAATATTGCAACCCAATAGTAGTTGTCAAGAAGGACAAATCTGTGCATTTGGCTCTAGAGCCCAGAAGGCCAAATAAAATAATTGTACGGGAAACAGACCATTCTGAAAATATGGATGAACTAATTGTAGGTTTCAAAAATGTGAAATTGTCAACAACTATGTGTGTGACCAACGGATTTTGCCAGGTCCCATTAAGAGTAGAAAGCAGAAAATATACCGGCTTTCTGTTCAAACGTAGGGCATACTAGTACAAAATAGTCCCTTTTGGACTTTGCGTATCTGTTGATGTATTTGTGAGGGCTCTAAGCTACATGCTGGGACATGAGCACATATGTGGACGACATACTGACTGCCACGTCAACTTGGAGGGAGCACCACTGTTTGTTGTATGGTCTGCCTGTATTTTTGCGAAATGGTGGTATGACGCAAGATAGAAAAAAGTGTGAGTTTGTCAAGGCAGAAATAAATTTCTTAGAACATGTGTTGTTGTGAGAAAGTCTTATACCTAATGAAGACAAAATAAAAGCAATAATAGAGCGTGCCCAGCGACGGAATCATAAGCAGTTAATGTCATTCCTTGGAATGGTGAGTTTCTATCGGAAATTCGTGGTTGATTTACGTCTAAATTCACCAAAAGTCACGCTTGCTTAATAAAAATGCACTGTAGGAGTGGACAGCTCACTGTGATAGGGATTTTAATAAAATAAAGGAGAGTTTGAGTAACAGTAGTTTATTACCCATAGATGACTCTCCCATTATACCTTGCCACAGACGGCTCAGTCTATGGAATAGCTGCTGCTCTGTTTGAGAGGAAGTCAGTGGAGGGAAAGATGAAACACAGGAGTGTATTATTTGGCAGCAGGATGCCGACAAAACATAAGCGGGCCTAAGGCATATGGGGAAAGGAATTACTGGCAGTGGTACGGGGATTCTTGAAACTTTGGATGTATCTGGAAGAACATGAGACCACCGCATTGACAGACCAAAAGGCTGTTAGAAAGTTACAGGACTGTAACCTGCTGAATAAAGGGCTCGTTCAGAGGGCAATATTCTTGCAAGATTCCAGTATCAGATACAGAGTATGTCAAGGGCACTTATAATGGGACTACTGGTGTGCTCTCATGCTTGCCAGTTGGAAATCATGGGAATAATAAAGAAGGGGAAGAGACGAACGAGTTCAGAATCATGTACATGGGAGGTGTAGAAGGGGAAATAGAAATATATGCAAGGACATAAATATGGATACAGAAAGCTGATCCTAATTTGAAGTTAGTACACACTAGTTTTGGAACCAAGGGGCATGAGAAGTCAGACTGGTTTTATAAGATTTAAAAAGGGATGCTGTTCAGCAGGACAAATGAAAATAAAGAGGCGTGGCGACTGTGCTGGCCTGAGGAACATGTACTGTCCCTCACAAATTATGTGCATCTGGGCCACGGACATTATGGGGCACAGAAATGTGTAAGGCGCTAGGTACTGTTTAACAACATGGACTGTAGAGTGCGGAAGCAACTAGGTGCAAGTGACAGGCACCATTGCGAGTCAAGGGGAAGCGCACAACGTTTTGCCCAAAAATGTGAGCGAACTTCTTATGACTGATGTGTTCGGCCTGTCGCCGACCAGTAGGGGTGGGTAAAATACATTCTGCTTGATGCAAATGTGTTTCTTAACCGTGATGATAAAGAAATTGGAGTCTTACTTTAAGGACCTATGTAAGCCAAAGTCATCTTGCAGGCATAGAGAAATTTCATGGAGCAGGCAGGTGTGAAGCATATCAGGATCTCAACTTATCATCCGGATGAATGATGTATGTACAAGGTTGGAAGTTTGTGCCAGACGTACTGCAGTCACAGACACACCACCTGGGCAGAATATGTAATCTCAGTTGCGGAAGAGATCAACAGTGTGAGAAGTACTGCTATGGGGTTCACACCACATGATAGCTGTGGCTGTGATTTTGCCACCAGGTACACCTGTATCTGAACAGCAGAGACAGAAATTAATTGTGGGGCAAATGGCAAGAGGGGCATTACAGGGGTAATACAGGCATGACTGTAGGTATGCGCCAACAAAATGCGAGGTTGGTGACCTGATGCTAGTAAAAACAAAGGCACAGTCAAAGGAAATAGATGGTGAGAACAAAAAGCTTTTTGAACAGTGCCATGGCCCCTTTGTTGTAGTAAGCTGTCCTCACCCAAATGCCTACAGGTTGGCGTACTCCAAGTCACAGAGATAATTGGAACTCAGGAATGTGACTGAGCCCTGGCTGCACAAATAGCCAATATAACGAGTGGTACATAATTTTGATGATATGAATTATATATGTTTGTTAAATTGTGCATGCCAGGTTAATATTTTATGAGTTGTTTTGTCATATGTGTGTTAGTTTAATTTGTTTTGAGGTGGTCACTTTAGTGTATATATGTGTGTTTCACTTAAGAATTTTGGAAGAGTTATTTTTGAAATGCGATTTTTATTGTGTAACCTAGATTTAAGAATTTGTGAGGGGATAGATGTATTGGGGGATCAGAATTGTGGAGTAACAGATGTGAGGTGCAGCTAGTGGAAAATTTAAGACTGGTGTGCTCTGAGGTACAGCAGTTGCGGTTACTGTGCAGCACAGAAGTATGACAGGGTATGGAGGAAGGTTGAGGAACTTTGCGGATGTAATTTTACTTATTGTAATTTGGAATTTGACAAATACAGATACATTCTTGTATAGATGGTTATTTTGGTCACACACCAAGCTTCTTTTTGGCGCATGTCTGTGAAGTTTGTGATTCAGATGGGATTGACTGGTCAGAAGATGGGAGTGAAATAGCGTACAAGTTAAATGAACCGATTAAAATATTTTTTTTGTGTACAGTTTTCTCTGTAGCAGTCAGAGCGATCAGGCTTAGATGGTGGGGTCATGTTACACGCATGGGAGAAGCAAGGTTACCCAAGAGACTTATGGGTTCAGCAGTAGAGGGTAGGAGGAGTCGGGGTAGACCAAGGAGAAGGTACCTGGATTCGGTTAAGAACGATTTTGAAGTAATAGGCTCAACATCAGAAGAGGCACCAATGTTAGCACTGAATAGGGGATCATGGAGGAATTTTATAAGGGGGACTATGCTCCAGACTGAACGCTGAAAGGCATAATCAGTCTTAAATGATGTGATGATGATGTATAGTTTTCTGTCAGTATGTTCATGTATTACTTTATTCAGTAAGGTTAGAATGATATTCTGTATTGTGTTGTGTAATGGGATATTTATCAATTTTTACTTTTATTCATTTGCATAAAATTTACATAAAATAGTAATGCACTGCAGTTAACTTAATGTTTGCAAAAGGAGTAGCCAAAACTGTAGCTGACGTCTACCATGAAACTGGAGTGTTTATCAGTAGCTGATGACTGCTGTATTTAGCTAGTGCGGCGATGTTTCGACTGCTCGAGCAACGTCTGATTTAGATCTATTACTCCAAGCAGCTACACCTGACACCGCCGCTTTAACACTCCCTTACTAGCCTGGCGTAGATATTCACCCTTGCAATTCTTGTAATTTACCTCGGCGTCTAGCTATGCTGTGCCCTGTTCTTCCTCGGCATCGAACTTCCTTCTTCCGTGAAGATTTCTATAACGAAAGTGGCTATAAAACCAAACACTGCTTCTCTACCTAAATAAAATGTACATAGGTTTCAATTAACTCATTGTACTGTCACAAACTTTCACAAAAAGGTTATTCGTTACAAGGGAGCCAACTAATTTCAAAAGTTTCAAAAAACTTTGTAAAACTTATTTTGTTGAAGTGTTTCAGTTGTTTCTACATGGCAGGGATGCTTATTACAAGGTCGCCCGTAAGGGAGTGTGTAAGAGAGTCAAACGTCGGTATGCTTGTACGATTCTTCTGCGTGAACAGTTTCTTAAACGGGAAATTTAATTCTTCAGATTTCGTTTTGCTTTCTTCAACTGCCATATCAGACTAGTCAACAAGTGACTGAATAGCGTACAAAACAGCCACCGAAATTTAAAAAAAAAAAAAAAAAAAAAAAAAAAAAAAAAAAAAAAAAAAAAAAAAAACAGGTGCAGTGCAGATATGATACGTTACACCGGCTGGTTCTAACATGCTATAGAGATATTCCACGAGCTTCACATATTGTCCGTTCACGTTGTCGCAGGAGGAAACTCGGTGTTAGTGAATAGAGTTCCGTTATAACTTGGTGGGCATCTCTTCCTTACACCTCTGTGCCGAGCATGAGGTTCGTCGCAGCTGGCTGGTCGGTTTGGTTGAGGGCAGTTTTTGCTATTTACCACCTCCATCCAACCATCCAACTGCTCTTCTCGCCACTTGTGCGTCGCCCTTGTCTCCGAGAGAGCGGTGGCAGCGTGCAGGGTGTGACAGACCAAGCAGCGCTAGCTTTGTCACAAGACAGACTGTCGCACGTCCTTAACTACACACCCGTAGCAAGTGATCAATATCTTGTGCCATTATTAGATTAGTACTTGTTCCATAGATCATGAATACGACACTTCGTAATGATATGGAACGTGTCAGGTTAATAAAAGCTGTCTATACAAGATATTACATTACACAAAATATTACATGACACTCAATATTTTTAATTTTTATTTATTTTTTATTATTTTTATTTTTTTGTGGGGGTTGGGAAATTACCCACCTACTATATTCAAAAATTCATCTAATGAGTAGAAGGAGTTGGCATTAAGAAATTCTTTTAATTTCCTTTTAAATGCTATATGGCTATCTGTCAGACTTTTGATGCTATTAGGTAAGTGACCAAAGACTTTTGTGGCAGCATAATTTACCCCCTTCAGAGCCAAAGTTAGATTTAACCTTGAGTAGTGAAGATCATCCTTTCCCCTGGTGTTGTAGCCATGTACACTGCTATTACTTTTGAATTCGGTCGGATTGTTAACAACAAATTTCATAAGTGAATATATATATTGTGAGGCTACAGTGAAGATTTCTAGCTCTTTAAATAAGTGTTTGCAGGATGATCTTGGATGAGCTCCGGCAATTATTCTGATTACACGCTTTTGTGCAATGAACACTCTTTTACTCAATGATGAGTTACCCCAGAATATGATGCCATACGAAAGCAGAGAATGAAAATAGGCATGGTAAGCTAATTTACTCAGATGTATATTGCCAAAATTTGCAATGACCCTAATAGAATAAGTAGCTGAACTCAAACGTTTTAGCAGATCCTCAGTGTTTTTTCCAGTTCAACCTCTCATCAATGCATACACCTAAAAAAATTTTGAATATTCTACCTTAGCTACAGATTTCTGATCGAAGTCTTTATTTATTAATGGTGTCATTCCATTTACTGTGTGGAGCTGTATATACTGTGTTTTGTCAAAGTTTAATGAGAGCCCATTTGCAGAGAACCACTTATTGATTTTCTGAAAAACATCATTTACAATTTCACCAGTTAATTCTTGACTGTTGGGTGTGATAGCTATACTTGTATCATCGGCAAAAAGTACCAGCTTTGCGTCTTCGTGAATATAGAATGGCAAGTCATTAAGATATATTAAGAACAACAGAGGAACCTTGCGGCACCCCATTCTCGATTGTTCCCCAGTTTGAGAAATCACCAGTTTTTGCATATTATGTGAATTGTTCATTTCAACTTTCTGCACTCTTCCAGTTAGGTATGATTTAAACCATTTGAGCACTGTCCCATTCATACCACAGTACTTGAGCTTATCTAGAAGTATTCCATGATTTACACAATCAAAAGCCTTTCATAGATCACAAAAAATCCCAACGGGTGACTTCCGGTTACTCAGTGCATTTAATATTTCATTAGTGAAAGTGTATATACCATTTTCCGTTGAAAAACCCTTCTGGAAACCAAACTGACATTTTGTTAAAATTTTATTTTTACAAAGGTGTGAAGCTAATCCACAGTACATTACTTTTTCAAGAATTTTGGATAAGGCAGTCAGAAGAGAGATTGGGCGGTAGTCGTTGACATCAGACATATCCCCTTTTTTATGCAGTGGTTTAACAATGGCATACTTCAGTCTATTTGGGAAAATACCCTGCTTCAGAGAGATATTACATACGTAGGTAAGAACCCCGCTTATCTCCTGGGAACAAGCTTTTATTATCCTGCTGGAAATGCCATCAATTCCATGTGAGCTTTTATGTTTGAGAGAGTTTATTATCTTCCTAATTTCAGAAGGAGAGGTGGGTGGAATTTCAATTGTATCAAATGGTGTGGGTAAGGCCTCTTGCATTAACTGCCTTGCTTCTTCTAATGAACATTTAGATCCTATTTTGTCTAAAACATATAAAAAATGAATATTCATAATATTTTCGACTTCCGGCTTGTTGTTTATCAAGTTTCCATTCTCTTGATTTTATCTTTACGTATTTCTTTTAGTTCACACGTTAAACTTGCAAATAAAATGTGTTGTTGATGTATTAAAGGGGAGGAGAAGGCGGCTCGATGGCACAAACTGACTAGCAAGAGCCGTCGGAGAACTATCCCCTTTTATTATGACACACAGCTGGCCGCTCGTAAATGCAGCGCCAGCTGCGCGCGGAAACTGGACTGTTGTTACAGGTACTATAAACGCCGTTCTGCTGTCAGTGGTAAACGTTTCCAGAGTGTTATGGTATGAGACTACCGGAAGGGATGTTGATCTTTCCCTCACAACCCGATCATAGCTGAATCTAGATATTGAACCATAACTGATGAAAGCTACTAACATCTAAGGACTGAGTCAAATTCTGTGGATTCTATTACGTGAGATCGTATAGGCGAATGTGAGATCCTATTTGTGGACGATTTAGGAGACCATCTGAGCAGCTGTCTTAGGTTGTTTGCAGATGACGCTCTCGTTCATCGACTAGTAAAGTCATCAGAAGATCAAAACAAATTGGAAAACGATGTAGGACAGATATATGTATGTTGCAAAAATTGGCAATTTACCCTAAATAATGAAAAGTGTGAGGTCATGCACATGGGTGCTAATAAGGAATCCGTTAAATAGTTTACTGAAGTTCTTTCAATTACAATTGGTATAAATCTGTGGTTTGCTCCACAGATTTCTGAGCATTGTCCAAAGAACAGTCCAGGCCGGTTTATTGTGAATGTTCCTTGGTTTAGTCGTCCTGGTGTTGCATCAATTTTAACCCCTAATGCAGGTACTGCTCATGAGTGTAGAACGTCCGATGCTCTTGTTTCACGATAAATCAGTCAAATCTAGAGGTCGTAAATTAAATACCGAGGAATTACAGTTACCAACAATTTGAATTGGAAATAACACATAGAAAATGTTGTGGGGAAGGCAAAACAAAGACTGCGTTTTACTGGCAGAACACTTAGAAGATATAACGTATCTACTAAAGAGAGTGCATACATCACGCTTGTTCGTTCTCTTTTGGAGTACTGCTGCGCAGTGTGGGATCCTTGCCAGAAGGGACTGTCAGAGTACATCGAGAAAGTTCAAAGAAGGGCAACACGTTTTGTATTACCAAGAAATAGGGGAGAGAGTGTCACGGACATGAACAGGATTTGGGATGGGCACCATTAAAACAAAGGCGTTTCTCGTTGCGGCGGAATCTTCTCACGAAATTTCAATCACCATCTTTCGCCTCCGAATGCGAAAATATTTTGTTGACGTCGACCTATATAGGAAGAGACGATTATCATAATAAAATAAGAGAAATCAGAGCTCGACGGAAAGATACAGGTGTTCGTTTCTTCCGCTCTCTGTTCGAGGCAGGAGTAATAGAAGAATTATAGTGAAGGTGGTTCGACGAACCCTCTGCCAGGCACTTAAGTGTGATTTGCGGAATGTGGTGTACGTGTAGGTGAATTTAAGTACCCAACTACTATCGGAAAACAACGTTCTTACTCGCCTGATGGGGCAGTTAGATCGAGTTACCATACTCTGGTGTATTAAATCGTTGGGGTCGGTAGTAGTATAGACTGTACCCAACGCCTGAAGAGGTTGAGATTTGCTAAACTTTCAATAGCGAACAGGGTCAAAGTGACGCTGGCAATCTTTTATTTGTTTGTTTAACATAGGCTAAGCTATATTTCGTTACGTTGAACAGTGAGACTCGAATTCAGCGAAATGTGATGAGTAAATGGCTAATAAATTTCGTTGAGCTTATTGCTTTAAGAAGTAAAACAATGGTAACTTTTTTAAAAGCTGCAACTAATCTGAATATAGTTTTAGTAATAGAATTCACTCTACTTGATAACAGTTTACTCTTGATTCGAAAAGAAAAGACGAATTAATGTGAGAGAAAAATATAAACAAAAAAGGGGGTTGGTAGTCACATTAACGAATAACTAACAGGAATTCTTTCTGAAAGAAAACAAGGCTACAAAACTCTAAAAATAACTTTGACAAAAGGGAGAGAAACAATTACGTATGTTTTATACGATATTCTCGTTCGGTATAAAGTATACCTCCATGGTAGAAAGTGACTGTATCTGAAATGGTAGCATCTCTAACAGAAGCGGTGTTAGATCTTTGCCTTATTGCAGTGTACGTGGGAACAAAAGGAGGAGCTTTGTCTGGATTTTCGAAAGGGTTTTTATTTGAAATTGAGTAGGTCGGTTTTCTTTCGAAGTTACACTGTTAAGAAGAACCTGTCGAGTCGTGCACCATCCAAAAAGGATGAGAATGCGTGTGATAATTTCAAGGTTTATTATATAGCAGCAACAGCCAGAGAATGATTATATAGTACCGCAGTACGTCGCCAAAACGTTCGCGTAAAGCAAATGCTTATAGTAAGACTTGGCCCACTAACCGTTGTTTTCGAATACTGAAGTAGAGAAGTTATCTATTGCAGGTAGAAACGGTACTTTCTGTAGAGAGAAACGTATTACGTAATACGTTTTCAAATATTGAAATGTATGTGAATTCCTAAGGCACCAAACTGCTGAGGTCATCGGTCCCTAGAATTACGCACTACTTAAACTAAATTATGCTAAGACAAACATACACACCCATGCCCGAGGGAGGACTCGAACCTCCGGCGGGAGGGGCCGCGCAGTCCGTGACAAGGCGCCTCAAACCTAGCGGCCACTCCGCGCGGCGTAATAGGTTTTGTAACAGACATTCTCTAATAAGGCTTCGCGCACAGGGAACTGTAGGCTAGTTACATAACGGGCAGCACACGCACTGAATCACAACGGTCCCTGCACACGCCTCACTGGCTGCTTTGGCTGTAGCATCGTTTCCCCACATCACAACGTGACCCGGTAACCTAGCACAATAGCACGCCTTTGCCTCGGTCTTGATCTGCTGCATGGCTTCTCGGACAGACTGAATTCTCTCTCTCTCTCTCTCTCTCTCTCTCTCTCTCTCTCTCTAACAGATACAATTCTGCAGAGTGCGGGGCACTGACAGAGTCGGAATAGATGAGAAACCCTCTACTGTGATGGCGTCGCACCTGCTGAACTAAGGTTAGTGTATAACCTCTCGTCGACTGCCGCTTTCAGTTATCACAAAATTACCCTATAAGGTAACAAATCCTCAGCCATGAGTGACGCAACTGGCCCGTCGAATTTCGGGGAGTTACATCCCAAATCAGGCGAGATGCTAGTCCTCTGGTCAACTCGAGCCCAAAGATTAAAACTTTCTTCGGCATAATCCTGATGCCATTAAAGCTCTACAGAGATGAAAACTGCAGATAATATGACTTGTATATCACGATCTACTGCTTTGGCAGGTATTTTCCATTTCTGATTATGTCGGACCACCGCTATAAGCAAACGAACTCAACACATCGCAAGCGCAAGATTCTAAACAATTCAAACACAAGTTTGTCAAAAATTGAAAGCCAATTCCAGTTTCCACTCTGGCTGTCACACAATCACTGTCATTTACACAACGATCAGCAGTTTTCGGCTGCTTATCATTTTCATTCGCGGACTCGTATAATTGCCCATTTACACCGCCGACTTTTGTGAGTGTCCATGTTTGCAAATCTGTTACTTTAATACGTAACTGCCGTCGTAGTAGACGCAAGCCATATCCGCCAACGCCTTACAACAACACTACTAACGTGGTGACTTACACTACTGGCCATTACAATTGCTACACCAAGAAGAAGTGCAGATGATAAACGGGTATTCATTGGACAAATATATTATACTAGGACTGACATGTGATTACATTTTCACGCAATTTGGGTGCACAGATCCTGAGAAATCAGTACCCAGAACAACCCACCTCTGGCCGTAATAACAGCCCTCATACGCCTGGGCATTGAGTCAAACACAGCTTGGATGGCGTGTACAGGTACAGCTGCCCATGCAGCTTCAACACGATACCACAGTTCATCAAGAGTAGTGACTGGCGTATTGTGACGAGCCAGTTGCTCGGCCACCATTGACCAGACGTTTTGAATTGGTGAGAGATGTGGAGAATGTGCTGGCCAGGCCAGCAGTCGAACATTCTCTGTATCCAGAAAGGCCCGTACAGGACCTGCAACATGCGGTCGTGCATTATCCTGCTAAAATGTAAGGTTTCGCAGGAATCGAATGAAGGGTAGAGCCACGGGTCGTAACACATCTGAAATGTAACGTCCACTGTTCAAAGTGCCGTCAGTGCGAACAAGAGGTGACCGAGACGTGTAACGAGTGGCACCCCATACCATCACGCCGGGTGATACGCCAGTATGGCGATGACGAATACACGCTTCCAATGTGCTTCCACCGCGATGTTGCCAAACACGAATGCGACGATCATGATGCTGTAAACAGAACCTGGATTCATCCCAAAAAATGACGTTTTGCGAATCGTGCAGCCAGGTTCGTCGTTGAGTACATCATCGCAGGCGCTCCTGTCTGTGATGCAGCGTCAAGGGTAGCCGCAGCCGTGGTCTTCGGGCTGATAGTCCATGCTGCTGCAAACGTCGTCGAACTGTTCGTGCAGATGGTTGTTGTCTTGCAAACGTCCCCATCTGCTGACGCAGGGATCGAGACGTGGCTGCACGATCCGTTACGGCCACGCGGATAAGATGCCTGTCATCTCGATTGCTAGTGATACGAGGCCGTTGGGATCCAGCACGGCGTTCCGTATTACCCTCCTGAACCCACCGACTCCATAATCTGCTAACAGTCATTGGATCTCGACCAACGCGAGCAGCAATGTCGCGATATGATAAACCGCAGTCGCGATAGGCTACAATCCGACCTTTATCAAAGTCGGAAACGTGATGGTACGCATTTCTCCTCCTTACACGAGGCATCACACCAACGTTTCACCAGGCAACGCCGGTCAACTGCTGTTTGTGTATGAGAAATCTGTTGTGGCGTAGTAAGACAGCCACGCCTCTCGGAAGTAGCCGAAAGGCACGCGCTAAGCTCACGCAGATGGGCGTGAGGTCTGAAACAGGATACGTAATGAATGCTATAAAGAAAAGTACGTAGCTGCTGGAATACTTAACTTTAATCCATCATTGTTGTACTTCGCTCCTGTCGATACAAGTGAGACTCTGTAGATACATGCAATGTTACTAATGGCGCCTTGCTAGGTCGTAGCCATTGACTTAGCTGAAGGCTATTCTAACTATCTGCTCTGCAAATGAGCGAGGCTTCGTCAGTGTGCATCGCTAGCGAAGTCGTCCGTACAACTGGGGCGAGTGCTAGTCCGTCTCTCGAGACCTGCTGTGTGGTGACGCTCGGTCTGCGATCACTGACAGTGGCGACACGCGGGTCCGACATGTACTAATGGACCGCGGCCGATTTAAAGCTACCACCTAGCAAGTGTGGTGTCTGGCGGTGACACCACAAAATCGATTGGAAACTTTCCTCATGTCAACACGTTGTAGGTGAATGCTCTGAAAAGCTAATCATTTGCATGTCACAGCATCTTCTTCCTGTCGGTTAAATTCCGTGTGTGTAGCACGTCATCTTCGTGGTGTAGCAATTTTAATTGCCAGTAGTGTATGTACACGAACATAATACCTCAGTTTCACTTGGTGGAAGATGAAGCAACTGGCAGATCGAGAATTCGTATAGAAACCATGAACAGGAAGTGGGCAAAGGTAATCCCCGTTGTGTGGGTGCTCACAGAAACTGATAGGCGAGCTTGACAAAAGAGCTTTGAGGTATTCCAGCGTCTCAGTGTAGCGGCAATGCGAATGCTAGGACATCTTAACACAAAAACGGACAGACTAGTCTGAGCGCTTACCTTAGCATGAAACTGTGGCCGCTACTTTCAAAAACATACAATCGGGACGAGCTGAACAAGACAGACACTAGGGTGTGTCACATGAATTATGTCTTCAAAGAAGAAAGCTGGCTGTATAACTCGCAGGCTTTCATCATAAAGTTTGTCGTTTCAGAAATGGTTTTCTCGGCATTGCTAGTTTGCATTTCGTATCCTCTCTACTTCGGCCAAAATAAGTCATTTTTTCTGCTCAAATTATAAGACCATTATTTCTGATGTATCAACTCCTAATCTAATTCCCTCAAGCATCGTCTTATTTAATTCGACTACATTCCATTACTTTTGTTTTACTTTACTTGATGTTCACTTTATAACACTATCCATTTCGCTCTACTTGTCTTTCAAGTCCTTTGGAGTCTCTTACAAAACTACAACGTGATCGGCAGAAACTCAGTTTTTGTTTCTTCTCCGCGAAGCTTAATACCATTTCCAAATTTCTCCTCGGGTTTCTTTACTGCCCTCTGAATGTGCAGATTGCATAAAGTGATAGACAGGGTACAACTCGTCCCAATGCCTCCTCCACTTAAGTTTTTCTTTCGTGTCCTCCATCTCTTACAAACGCAGACTAGGCCCAGAACGAATTTTTTCCTCTGCAGCGGACAGTGCGCTGATGTGAAACTTCCTGGCGCGATTTTGTTTCTTCTAGAATTTATAGTCCCGCAGATTTTCGGAGGAGAACTTCTATTTGGAAGGTAGGAGACGAGGTACTGGGGAAAGTAAAACTGCGAGGACGGGTCGTGAGTCGTGCCGGGGTTGCTCAGTTGGTAGAGCACTTGCCCGTGAAAGGCAAAGTTGCCGAGTTCGAGTCTCGGTCCGGCATACAGTTTCAATCTTCCAGGAAGTTTCACTTGCGGTCTGACTCCCCTACACGTCATAAATGATGTTTCTCTCCCCGTACGTATGCCAGGTACCTTCAGGATCTCGAGAGAGAGTATTCCAGACAACACTGTTAAAAGGTTTTACAACTGCTGTAAACGTCGGTTTGAGCCTGTCTTTCAGGATAAGTCGTATGGTCAGTATTGGCTCACATTTTGTTACATTTGTCTGGACCACGAATTGATTTTCTTCGAGGTCAGCTTCCGCCAGTTTTTCCCAATACACAGTTTGATATACACAAAGGCAAAAACCTGTAAGATGTTTCGCCAGTTTAGTTAGGGTATATCAAGGGAAAGTGGTGTTGCTTACACCAAATACGAGGCGGAAAAGAAAAAGGGCATGATGACAGGACTGTTTGAATGGCGAGAGGGTGTAAAAGTGAAGTTAGAACGAGCTAACCGCGTCACTCGCTGGCTGAGCCAACACCAGCCTCTCCGCAGTTAGCACACTGTGCGCTCGTGTTGGCTCAACGCATATAACCACGTGACGCAGCTCTTCGTGTGGTGGAGCGGTTCCTTTACGCTCTCGTTTTGTGCCAGTGGCCGTAAACAGTCGGTGAAACTTCGACATTTGAAACACTTGTTGATGGTCAATCGCCGAAATCAGCTAATTAAAGTGAATAACGAATACGAAATCAAATAATATCCATATAGCATTATCTCAATGTATTCTGTCACTTCTCTTTCGTTTTACCCGCCGGCCACCCAATGTTATAACACTATTCCCTAATAACTTAAGGTTAAGTTCTGTCACGGGAAAAGCTACTCATTAACACTAACGTGCCATGAAACACGCTAATGCTACCCTCTGAGGGGATTTCAAAGTTCGACCGTGCGTGTGTCGAATGGAAAAAGAGTATCGGACAATAATTTTGAATTTTGCGAAGTTGACAGTAAAACCAAACGGGCCGTAACCTTGGGAGTTAAAAGAAGTGGTAAAATTATAAGTGAATGAAATAAAAACGAACGGTCGCAAGCCTAATTAGGCACTTTAAGTTCGAAATATATATTTGAGAAAATTAGATATTAGTTATTGAAGTTACTTTTGATGAGATCTCCCTTGTGAATAGCAAACATGATACAAACTGACACAGTGCACTCTGTACTGCGTGTACCAGCAGTTATCAATAGCGCACACACCAGCAAATTATGGGGAGCAAAACTGCACCGAGCTCATACTAATGACCGCCACAATCAATAGTATTACTTAATCAAAATACGGAAACATTACAACGTGAAGTGCAGAACTAATGTTGGACGTGAGGGGCTTCTATCTTGACTGATATGAATAACGCAATTAAAGATGAACAAGCTCTTAAATACACTGTTTAAGCTCCTCTGCATATAGTAATTTTCCTTACTAACAGTGATAGGTCATGTTTTTTAATAGGAGGACAATATGATGGGGACCCATAAACTGGTATAGTTTCACTAGCAGAGGTTCTCTGATTATTGCAAAAGTAAAACTATCTCTAAAGCTAATCTTTCACTTAAATTACTTTGCAAGTTAATAAAAAGCAACACTGGGCTTAATTAACTTGAAAAGGGACCATTCATGATGGGTACCAAAACTACACTATCTTTGAAAATGTGCATAACTTCACTTCTAATAGTACTACCGCAAATCGGTTCATTAAAGATTTATATGCACTTTTACTTCAATCACCTATGAAGCAAAATAATATTTACACAATCTTGCACTGTAATCCCAAAAAGAAAAAAAAGGTTCAAATGGCCCTAATCACTATGAGACTTAACATCTGAGATCATCAGTCCGCTAGACTTAGAACTACTTAAACCTAACTAACCTAAGGACATCACACACATCCATGCTCGAGGCAGCATTCGAACCTGCGACCGTAGCAGCCGCGTGGAATCCTACAAAACTATATTGTATTATAAACTAAGGATACTTTCGCAAAAGCCTATCCAACTTCATTTTTATGGTTTTAGCTTTTAAATAATTAAGGTTTTCACTTTCCTATTGATTGATCTTTAAATTTTTGTACTTAAACTTCCTACCGATTTCACTTGGCGTAGTCCATAAACAAAGCATCCAAATCTTACCTTTACTTTAACGTTTGCTACTCCTTTTACTATAGACAAAAAATCACTTTTAAACACACGAATGCCAGAGCTGTTCATTTAAATCAGGATACTCGGTTTTAGCAGTACTTAGGTGGGGACCCTGCGTAAGTTCGTGATCAGGATTGAAGTTATGGTTTCGAACATGAATAGACGTTTTACGTGATTATTATTGAAACAACACACACATTAACTGGTCCATGCCAATATACATTACGTAACTGAATGTAAGAAGTCCATGAAGCAGTGGCGAAGATTAGTGGCAGGCGAAATGGCAGCTAACTGAACTCAAGGCGCTTGATGTGCGAATGCTCTATAAAATCTCCTCTTGGCGTCGGATTTTCAACATATTACAGCCATTCCATTATTCCGTGAATACCAAATAATAGCCAGATCAATATCCGAGGCAAATCACTTCTAATGCAACTTCTAGTTGCCTCTCTCAGCACAGTCAAGTTGTACCGTGCTAAGGCTAGCCACACACTGCGTGCCGTTGACACAAAGCAGCCGCTCAGTTCGACCGCCAAACCCACCTTTTACATCGCGCCGTGCCACTTTCGTTGCGGGGGGACTTCCCTACAGCGTTTACATGTTACAGATACAAGTGCCCTAAACATGAACCAGCTTTTAACAAACATACTTCTTTCATAAACATATTCATACTATAATAATTTAAAATTTCAACATATTCTTTTACTTTTTTCACATGTATACATTACAAAACTCTAATTTTCTTGCCATACATCAAGGAGTTGAAACAACTCACAATACACACTTCATAAATTGCAGATACACAGTTACTCAAATAAACCTACTCCTAATCGATTTAAGTGTTACAATGTTACACGCCTCTTACAGTTCCTTCGTTGTCCCATTACTGTAAATATCTTTCCGTCTTTATCACAAGCATGACGTGCATGTCACTTTTTCCCTATCAGCTCCATGTAAATCTAGGCTGCTTTCTTCCTTCTCTTTTCTCAGATAAGAAATGTCTCACCTGCACGGAATTTCTGCAACGAACATGACCGTGGCAGGGTCGGACTTCTTGTCTTACTTCAGCTGTTTGTATCCAAACTCGCTATATGAATGCAGTGGAACACGTGAGACGGTTAAAGACAAGAAACAGTTAGTAGAAGCTGAACTTGGTGTAGCTGTATACTTGGATACGTCTGAAAGTTGAGGCAGCCTTCCGAATATTGGGAGCCACTAATCCACAATTACGGATCATTAATTTATTCATTTACTGCTTACTGAACTCTGCCGTTGTGGATTATGCTACTTTAAGAAACACAGAAACCTACCATTTTTTATGTATTTTTATTAGCATCAGTGCACGTTTGGGGCTTTCGTCCATCTTCAGTTGGCGTATGATATATTTACATCTTCAATTAGCACATTGTTAGAAACGTTGGCTGAAAACTGCTCTCGCAGCTGACTTCCTATTCTGCTTGTTGTGCTCCGATGTCCGGTATTTATAAGCGTTGCACGAAATCAAAGACGTTCGTAAATACCGAAAATTGGAGCAACAACAAGCAGAACAGAAAGGCAGTTCCAGCGTCCAGACTTCAGTCAATGTTTTTAACGAAGTGCTAGTTGGAGATTTAGATATGTACAATATTACGCCATCTGATGCTGGGCGAAAGCCCCAAACTAGTATTGGTACAAACAAAAATACCTACATAATAAAGTGGCGGGTTGCTGTGTTTCTCAAAGAAATACCAGATTAATACTTGAAACAGACCTGTCAAACGCGGGTCATTGTTAAAACAGGAAATGATTTAAAAAGATAGCGCGTAGTATATTATGAACGTAATGATAAGATGCAGCAGACCTATTAACTACCATGCTTGCGTAAGAAATTTTGTAAATTGTTCTAATTTGAAATGCACTTTAGGAGAAATATGTTCAAATGTGTGTGAAATCTTATGGGACTTGACTGCTAAGGTCTTCAGTCCCTAAGCTTACACACTACTTAAATTATCCTAAGGACAAACACACACACCCATACCCGAGGGAGGACTCGAACTTCCGCCGCGACCAGCCGCACAGTCCATGACTGCAGCGCCTGAGACCGCTCGGCTACTCCCGCGCGGCGCACTTTTGATTATGCTGAGAGAGAACGGGAGTTGTTGCCTAACAATAAGAGTTGTACTGATTCGGTAGTAACGCGTACATAAGTTATAAAACTTCAGTGAATTGAAGGAGCTGTCCATTCGTACTCAGGTGATTCACGTACAAAGGTTTCCGACGTGATTACGGCTGCACGACGGGAAATTATAGACTTTGTGAGCGAAATGGTAGTTGGAGCTAGACGCATGGGACTTTTCATTTCGGAAATCGCTGGGGAATTCAGTGATCCTAGTTCAACAGTGTCAAGAGTGTGCCGAGAAGACCTCATTTCAGGCTTTCACTTCACGACCGAGAGCAGCGGCGTTTGTGTAACGTTGTCATTGTTAACAGGCAAGCGACACTGCGTAAAATAACCGCAGAAGTCAGTGTGGGGCGTACGACGAACGGATCTGTTAGGACAGTACGGCGAAATTTGGCGTTAGTGGGCTTAACAGCTCACGCATCGAAGCTGCTTACAAGAATAATATACAGAAGAATCGAAAAGAAAATTGAGAATGCGCTAGGTGACGATCAGTTTGGCTTTAGGAGAAGTAAAGGAACGAGAGAGGCAATTCTGACGTTACGGCTAATAATGGAATCAAGGCTAAAGAAAAATCAAGACACTTTCATAGGATTTGTCGATCTGGAAAAAGCGTTCGACAATATAAAATGGTGCAAACTGTTCGAGATTCTGAAAAAAGTAGGGTAAGCTATAGGGAGAGACGGGTCATATACAATATGTACAACAACCAAGAGGGAATAATACGAGTGGACGATCAAGAACGAAGTGCTCGTATTAAGAAGGGTGTAAGACAACGCTGTAGCCTTTCGCCCCTACTCTTCAATCTGTACATCGAGGAAGCAATGATGGAAATAGAAAAAAGGTTCAGGAGTGGAATTAAATTCCAAGGTGAAAGGATATCAATGATACGATTCGCTGATGACATTGCTATCCTGAGTGAAAGTGAAGAAGAATTAAATGATCTGCTGAACGGAATGAACAGTCTAATGAGTACACAGTATGGTTTGAGAGTAAATCGGAGAAAGACGAATGTAATGGGAAGTAGTAGAAATGAGAACAGCGAGAAACTTAACATCAGGATTGATGGTCACGAAGTCAATGAAGTTAGCGAATTCTGCTACCTAGGCAGTAAAATAACCAATGACGGACGGAGCAAGGAGGACATCAAAAGCAGACTCGCTATGACAAAAAAGGCATTTCTGGCCAAGAGAAGTCTACTAACATCAAATACCGGCCCTAATTTGAGGAAGAAATTTCTGAGGATGTACTTCTGGAGTACAGCATTGTATGGTAGTGAAACATGGACTGTGGGAAAACCGGAACAGAAGAGAATCGAAGCATTTGAGATGTGGTGCTATAGACGAATGTTGAAAATTAGGTGGACTGATAAGGTAAGGAATGAGGAGGTTCTACGCAGAATCGGAGAGGAAAGGAATATGTGGAAAACACTGATAAGGAGAAGCGACAGGATGATAGGACATCTGCTATGACACGAGGGAATGACTTCCATGGTACTAGAGGGAGCTGTAGAGGGCAAAAACTGTAGAGGAAGACAGAGATTGGAATACGTCAAGCAAATAATTGAGGACGTAGGTTGCAAGTGCTACTCTGAGATGAAGAGGTTAGCACAGGAAAGGAATTCGTGGCGGGCCGCATCAAACCAGTCAGTGGACTGATGACCAATTAAAAAAAAAAAAAAAAAAAAGGCTATGGTAGCCGGATGTCCGACGCGAGTGCCTCTGCTAACAGCACGACACCGCCTGCAGCTCCTCTGCTGGGCTCGTGACCCTGTCGGTTGGACCCTAGACGACTGTAAAACTGTGGCCTGGTCAGATGAGTCCCCATCTGAGTCGGTAGGAGCTGATGGTTGGGTTCGAGTGTGGCGCAGCCGCCATGAAATCACGGACCGAAGTTGTCAACAAGGCACTGTGCGAACTGGTGGTGCCTCCATAATGGTATGGGTCGTGCTTAAATGGAATGACTGGGTCCTCTTGTCCAGATGAACCGACCATTGACTGGAAACGGTTATGTTTGGCTACTTGGAGACCATTTGCAGTCATTCGTAGACTTCATGTTCCCAAGCAACGATGTAATTTCTATGGACAGCGGTGAACCACGTCACCGGGCCACAATTGTTCGCGATTGGTTTGAAGAACATTCTGGACAATTCGAACGAATTGTTTGGCCACCCAGATCGCCCGACAACAATCCCGTCTAACCTTGATGGGACACGATCGAGAGGTCAGCTCGTGCACAACATCCAGCACCGGCAAACTTTCACAACTGCGGGCGGCCATAGAAGCTACGCGGCTCAGTATTTCTTCAGGGGACATCCAACGACTTGTTGAGTTCATGGCACGTCAAGATACCGCAGTACGCTGAGTAAAATGAGGTCCGATACGGTATTAGGAGGTCCCCCACGACTTCTGGTGTCACCTCAGTGTACCGTGCTGTGCTCCAGACGTACAGCACATTCTGAGAAATTTCTTCCCCAAATTACGGCTACACTTCTTTTAGCCACGAATGCCCTTCTTTGCCTTGCTTCGATTGTCGTGTGTCATTTTCTAGATCTCAATGTGCCGTTTTGTTTCCAATGCAGCAGCAGAGTCTCTCCACTTTGTCTACTTGTTGGTCACAGCTGTTGATCTTAAGTTTATCGGTATTGCTACTTCTAATCACTTTCGTCCCTCTATGCTTTTCTGTCTGTCCATATTCTGTCGTTATTCGACTGTTCATTCTATTCAACGGGTGGTGCAATTCTTCCTCACGTTCAATGAATTTTAATCCCACTCTTCAACCATTTTTTTTAAAATTTCCGTCATGGTTCTTCGATGTACAGTTTCAACAGTATTGGTGAAAGACTACACCCGTGTCCTACAACCTTAGTATTGGTTAAAAACAGTCTTGGTTGCAATTTTAGTTTTTTATTTTTCAACTCTCCCCCATGAACCATGGACCTTGCCGTTGGTGGGGAGGCTTGCGTGCCTCAGCGATACAGATGGCCGTACCGTAGGTGCAACCACAACGGAGGGGTATCTGTTGAGAGGCCAGACAAACGTGTGGTTCCTGAAGAGGGGCAGCAGCCTTTTCAGTAGTTGCAGGGGCAACAGTCTGGATGATTGACTGATCTGGCCTTGTAACATTAACCAAAACGGCCTTGCTGTGCTGGTAATGCGAACGGCTGAAAGAAAGGGGAAACTACAGCCGTAATTTTTCCCGAGGACATGCAGCTTTACTGTATGGTTAAATGATGATGGCGTCCTCTTGGGTAAAATATTCCGGATGTAAAATAGTCCCCCATTCGGACCTCCGGGCGGGGACTACTCAAGAGGACGTCGTTATCAGGAGAAAGAAAACTGGCATTCTACAGATCGGAGTGTGGAATGTCAGATCCCTTAATCGGGCAGGTAGGTTAGAAAATTTAAAAAGGGAAATGGATAGGTTAAAGTTAGAAATAGTGGGAATTAGTGAAGTTCGGTGGCAGGAGGAACAAGACTTTTGGTCAGGTGATTACAGGGTTATAAATACAAAATCAGATAGGGGTAATGCAGGAGTAGGTTTAATAATGAATAAAAAAAATAGGAGTGCGGGTTAGCTACTACAAACAGCATAGTGAACGCATTATTGTGGCCAAGATAGACACAAAGCCCATGCCTACTACAGTAGTACAAGTTTATATGCCAACTAGCTCTGCAGATGATGAAGAAATTGATGAAATGTATGACGAGATAAAAGAAATTATTCAGGTAGTGAAGGGAGACGAAAATTTAATAGTCATGGGTGACTGGAATTCGTCAGTAGGGAAAGGGAGAGAAGGAAACATAATAGGTGAATATGGATTGGGGGCAAGAAATGAAAGAGGAAGCCGCCTTGTAGAATTTTGCACAGAGCATAACTTAATCATAGCTAACACTTGGTTCAAGAATCATAAAAAAAGGTTGTATACCTGGAAGAATCCTGGAGATACTAAAAGGTATCAGATAGATTATATAATGGTAAGACAGAGATTTAGGAACCAGGTTTTAAATTGTAAGACATTTCCAGGGGCAGATGTGGATTCTGACCACAATCTATTGGTTATGAGCTGTAGATTGAAACTGAAGAAACTGCAAAAAGGTGGGAATTTAAGGAGATGGGACCTGGATAAACTGAAAGAACTAGAGGTTGTAGAGAGTTTCAGGGAGAGCATAAGGGAACAATTGACAGGAATGGGGGAAAGAAATACAGTAGAAGAAGAATGGGTAGCTTTGAGGGATGAAGTAGTGAAGGCAGCAGAGGATCAAGTAGGTAAAAAGACGAGGGCTAATAGAAATCCTTGGGTAACAGAAGAAATATTGAATTTAATTGATGAAAGGAGAAAATATAAAAATGCAGTAAATGAAGCAGGCAAAAAGGAATACAAACGTCTCAAAAATGAGATCGACTGGAAGTGCAAAATGGCTAAGCAGGGATGGCTAGAGGACAAATGTAAGGATGTAGAGGCTTGTCTCACTAGTGTAAGATAGATATTGCCTACAGGAAAATTAAAGAGACCTTTGGAGAGAAGAGAACCACTCGTATGAATATCAAGAGCTCAGATGGCAACCCAGTTCTAAGCAAAGAAGGGAAGGCAGAAAGGTGGAAGGAGTATATAGAGGGTTTATACAAGGGCGATGTACTTGAGGACAATA
Organism: Schistocerca nitens; assembly: GCF_023898315.1. Taxonomy (NCBI): domain Eukaryota; kingdom Metazoa; phylum Arthropoda; class Insecta; order Orthoptera; family Acrididae; genus Schistocerca; species Schistocerca nitens. The sequence goes on along the minus strand of NC_064623.1, from coordinate 20,510,547 downwards.
TTATGGAAAAGGAAGAGGATGTAGATGAAGATGAAATGGGAGATACGGTACTGCGTGAAGAGTTTGACAGAGCACTGAAAGACCTGAGTCGAAACAAGGCCCCGGGAGTAGACAACATTCCATTAGAACTACTGATGGCCTTGGGAGAGCCAGTCATGACAAAACTCTACCATCTGGTGAGCAAGATGTATGAGACAGACGAAATACCCACAGACTTCAAGAAGAATATAATAATTCCAATCCCAAAGAAAGCAGGTGTTGACAGATGTGAAAATTACCGAACTATCAGTTTAATAAGTCACAGCTGCAAAATACTAACGCGAATTCTTTACAGACGAATGGAAAAACTGGTAGAAGCGGACCTCGGGGAAGATCAGTTTGGATTCCGTAGAAATGTTGGAACACGTTAGGCAATACTAACCTTACGACTTATCTTAGAAGAAAGATTAAGAAATGGCAAATTACGTTTCTAGCATTTGTAGACTTAGAGAAAGCTTTTGACAACGTTAACTGGATTACTCTCTTTCAAATTCTGAAGGTGGCAGGGGTAAAATACATGGAGCGAAAGGCTATTTACAATTTGTACAGAAACCAGATGGCAGTTATAAGAGTTGAGGGACATGAAAGGGAAGCAGTGGTTGGGAAGGGAGCGAGACAGGGTTGTAGCCTCTCCCCGATGTTATTCAATCTGTATATTGAGCAAGCAGTAAAGGAAACAAAAGAAAAATTCGGAGTAGGTATTAAAATTCATGGAGAAGAAGTAAAAACTTTGAGGTTCGCCGATGACATTGTAATTCTGTCAGAGACAGCAAAGGACGTGGAAGAGCAGTTGAACGGAATGGACAGTGTCTTGAAAGGAGGATATAAGATGAACATCAACAAAATAAAACGAGGATAATGGAATGTAGTCAAATTAAATCGGGTGATGCTGAGAGAATTAAATTAGGAAATGAGACACTTAAAGTAGTAAAGGAGTTTTGCTATTTAGGGAGTAAAATAACTGATGATGGTCGAGGTAGAGAGGATATAAAATGTAGACTGGCAATGGCAAGGAAATCGTTTCTGAAGTAGAGAAATTTGTTAACATCGAGTATAGATTTAAGTGTCAGGAAGTCGTTTCTGAAAGTATTTGTATGGAGTGTAGCCATGTATGGAAGTGAAACATGGACGATAACCAGTTTGGACAAGAAGAGAATAGAAGCTTTCGAAATGTGGTGCTACAGAAGAATGCTGAAGATAAGGTGGGTAGATCACGTAACTAATGATGAGGTATTGAATAGGATTGGGGAGAAGAGAAGTTTGTGGCACAACTTGACTAGAAGAAGGGATCGGTTGGTAGGACATGTTTTGAGGCATCAAGGGATCACAAATTTAGCATTGGAGGGCAGCGTGGAGGGTAAAAATCGTAGAGGGAGACCAAGAGATGAATACACTAAGCAGATTCAGAAGGATGTAGGTTGCAGTAGGTACTGGGAGATGGAGAAGCTTGGACAGGATAGAGTAGCATGGAGAGCTGCATCAAACCAGTCTGAGGACTGAAGACCACAACAACAACAACAACAACAACATTTTCCAACTACGCGTTTCGCCTTATTTAGGCATCTTCAGGTTGATCTTAATTGTAGTCACTCGCGTCCATCTAGAAAAGTTTCTACTGAGTTTAACGAAGGCGATGCTGGCCTGATTTAGAGACGATGCCCTTCGGCTACACTGTCTAAAGGATCGTTCTAAGAAATATCAAATTAAGGTCAACCTGAAGATGGCTAAATAAGGCGAAACGGTTAGTTGAAAAATAAAAAACTAAAATTGCAACGAAGACTGTTTTTAACCAATACTGTTAAGCACTGGTTTGCTGTATGCCACTTATGGATTGGAAGAATTCCTACAACCTTCTTAATTCGAGCACATCGTTCTTGCATTACTACTGTTCCCTCTTGGTTTCTGTGGATCAGTACTAATATAAGGAAAAGACGTTATTTACCGTTGTTTACAAAACTCTCGTAAAGTTCTTAACCGTTGCGCTTCCAAATTTTCACACGATGTACCAAAAAACCCCAGAAAGTCATGGACCGACGTACTTCAAATTTTTACACGTTATTCCGAGAACTGTGTGTTTCATAATATTTTAACCGTTGCACTTCAAATTTTTGCGCGATGTACAAAGATCTCATAAAGCTATGGAGCGACGTACTTCTAGTTTTAGCGCGTTATTATGAGAACTGTATGTTTCGTAATTTTACGCGATACTCTGATAAATGTTCAGAAAGGAAGAATGTTGTTCACAACAATATCGCCTAGGACATCATCAATCCATTTCAATCGGAAATGAACTACGAATTTTCCAACCGATAATGTACAAGTAGTCTGTTAAAACCGACTGCGGGAAAGAAAAGGCTGGGCTCCGTCGTGAAACTGGCGGTTTCGTTTTGTTTCTCACCGTTAATTTCAACGACAATAGAAGGCGATTTAACCATCAGTCAAATGGTTTCTCCTAAATATCTTCCTCCTGTTTGCATATAATTTTAAACAACAATTGTATACACAAGAATATGCTACTTTGTTTTCTCCCTCGCCAGTCTCTTTTAAAAGAAAACGGGGAAGTAGTTTTGATGGATTATTGTCTTGTGGTTAGAATACTATTACGGAAACTGTATCGTCCGAAACTTTGTGATCCTACCCATTCCCAGATAAAACTATGCGAAATGCTGTCGTTGAAGGTACTATTCCCGCAGATGAAGCTGCTAGAGAGGTCTGTTTCACACCAAGGATACCAACTGATTTACTCATTTACTTGAAGCAACTTGAATTTCCAGTCAAGTATTCGTTTGGAATAACAGTAAACAAGTATCAAGGACAAAGAGAGAGATAGTGGAAGAAGACATTGTCAGTAACGAAAGGGAGGTGGAGGAGAGGGGAAGGCCTAGAGAGTAGGAAGGAGGAAGTGAACAGAGAAAGGGGGGAGAAGGAGATTGAAAGATATAGAGGAGGAGATGGACAGAGAGAGGGGGAAGGAGATGATGGACAAAGAGACAGGGAAGAGGTTGAGGTGGACACAAAGATGGAGGAGTAGGAGATTGACAGCGAGAGGAACGACGTTAGGACGTATATCCAATTCCCATACATATTTGTCAATTGCGTACTATTGCTCGATTCGCTAGTACTGTATATTACCATCCGTTCGCTAAAGCCTACGTGTATTTTTCTGAGAATTACAATCACCGTGGACCACTGATATTATTTGTCATGTCTCGCTTCTATTATTAAGTGTAATGTCACAACTGCCCCTCTGGTGATTTTGCGTTTCCTAAAGCCAAACTGACCGCCGAAAGAGATGCGAAAGTGGAACAGCTGTGACAACACTTTTCGGACTGTTCCCTCTGGTGCGGACAAGCGACGACCATCGCTCGCACACTTTTGACGCCTGCGGTACTCTGTTAAGGCCAGGCGCGCACAGGCGAATTTTCAGTGGTGCGCACACAGCGGCAGGGAAATCGCAACTACTCTCAGTACCAGCATGGATTTCATCGAAACAGCTTGTTTGGTGGCGCTTTTACTACGAAGAAGAGCGAGAAAACAGCGCAAATGTCGTTACTGGGTGCATCCGATTGTAAGTCAAAGACTAGCGAAAGGGCAGTTTTACAAATTACACGAAGAGTTACAAAATCACCCAAATAAATTCTTTCAATACTATCGAATGAGTGAGAATAGTTTTGATGCACTGCTTCAGACAGTAGGACCGAATATAACAAAATAAGATACGACATGGAGGAAGTGTATACCACCTGAGGAGCGCTTATCAGCGACTTTGAGGTGAGCACACAGTATTTCATTCAACAGTTTTTATTGCCCTTTTACATTATTGATTAGATACATCAAGAAAATCACTACTGCAAGTCGAAACTGGCGAAACAGCGTGTTTTTGATTATAGACAATATCGTGCTCGTAGAATGGTGGAATGTACTTTGGGGATTTTGGCTAACAAATGGAGAATATTTCATCGACCTATGGATGTGGATGTTGGTTTTTCAGACGTAATCATAAAAGCATGTTGTATTCTGCATAATTTCGTAAGACGAAATGACGGTGTACGAACTGAGGCCGAGCCATACGAATACCTTCTGCAAGACTGTGAGCCTGTAGGAATAAGAGCTGATGTGTGTGGTATGCAGATAAGGGATTATTCTGCAAACTACTTTGTGACTGCACAAGGATCAGTATCTTGGCAATAGGAAAAAATTTAAATTGTTGTAACTGTGATGTCTACATGAATCAATAATATAAGTGAACTATGAAATACCTTTGTTAGTCTTTTCTGGTCCAGGCAGTTCAGTCCAGTTCCGAATTAGGCTGCAGCATACTTCTCCCCATAGTTTCCCTTTCAAATTGTGATCACTGTATTCTTTTAATTTCCTGTTGCAGAGAGCTGGTCGCTTTTCTACTTCTGCAGTTAGTCTTTCTGAATCGACAACACAACTTACAATGTCATCGGTAGCGCAACTCCCGTTATCAGACATGCTGCTGGCGCACTGAACTTGTGTGTATGCAACACAGAGCGAGAGCGACTGACTGAGAAATCGCGTCGCTAGTGCGCGCGGGCCCATGCCAGTGCCTCTGAATCATTCCATACATGCGACAATCGCGTCGCGCGTGAAATAGGGCCGTTTGCGTCTTTTAAATCGCCGCTACTTTTTTGTCGCACGTGCGCGCGCTCCTATTCGAGCCACTATGTTTCATTCTTGCGACGAATAAATCGCGCGACGGAAAATCGCCAGTGCGCGCCTAGCCTTAACAGAGTCCTCGAGGGCAGTGGACAGGACAGATGACGGCGCGGCGCGGCCGTCCTTGCGGGGCGTGTGCCGCCGAGCACGCGTGTAGGAATGCGTGTCACCTGGTCACGCACGGCCGTGCCCACGTCGGCAGTCACGCACAGTAAGCGGCCCGGGAAACTGCCTCCCCACTCGGGTGCGGCCACCTGCTGGTCACACATAAAAAAAAGCGTATGGAATGTTCTGAAACGAGAGACCTTGCGCAACAGGAGAGGGCACAACATAAGCTGACCCGACTAAATATCAGACATCCCCGTGAAGAGAGCGAAATGGTGGCCCTGGACCGCTTGAAACTTCTCTGTAAAGTCGTTTCATAAGACGCTTGTCGAATTCGGTACAACCTATTCACTTTACTACCTGATTTTAACTCAATTCATGAACCCTTCCAGAAAGACTGAGCACTTATTGATTATTATATGTGTGTTTTGTGGGAAACGCTGAGTTGGTCATCGTCTGCTGTGGACGATGTTGCTTCTCGTTCGAAGGAGAGCACAGGATGACCACCTTAGGTTTCCAAGACCTAATCAGAGGGGTTTGCCCATCTTAGTCGAAGGCTGTTTTTGTGTGTGAGGTTGGTGACGGAGGGCTACCCCTCTGGTAGCTTCCGCTGCACGGGGAGCTAGGTAGCCCCGAAAGAGAACGCGGCACTCTTCGGCGAACGCTTGGTGAGTACGGATCGTAGCTCTTAAGGGGGGTTTCAGGTGATAGGAAGCAGGTTGAGTTAGGACTTCGTTATCTTTAACTGGTGAAATACTTAAGGACTTCAGCTTAACTGAAGCGTGCGAAGCGAGTTATTTTTTTAATGATTTTTAATCTTTTATTTTGTGGAAGTTGCTTTTCTCTTTGTGTGTCGATTTTGTGCCACGTGTTTGGTAATCAATGACCCTTTTGGTTAACCGCGGCACCGCAATAGGCTTTATTTTAACAGTTTGCTTGTTTAATGAGCTACAATTTCTGCAAGAATGTCTGTTCTTTCGTGCGTTTTCTACAAAGCAGCACAACAGTTTGAGTCAGAATGCACCACGTGCTCTAGTTCGGCCGTTTAGAAGCAGCAGACGCAGTTAGTATGTTAAATAATTATCGCACAGCCTTGTGTATTGGTTAAACCTCTGTCCAGAATAGAGCATGCGTAGAATCGTAATGCAGATCTCACAGAGATATTTTTATGGTATTAATGCAAACGAGATGATACTATAATTGTCTCCCACCTCCGTCTTCTGTGTTTCTTCTTGCTGTAGTTAAATTGTGCTCTGTTTCATTCTCACGTAATTCTTACTTAAATATTTCGAGTCAGGCGCCATTCATGTGTAGTTAGGATGTGCAATCAAATATTTAGTTACAATAAATAATTTGCGTGAAAGATAAATTCTTTGGTGTCGATCTTACCCCCTTCCTCTGATTTCCATTCCTGGATTAATCGAGTTGCTTCATGCACGACATGGAGTGCTATTTATCTGGGTGCTTAAAGAATTTTGCGTACTTGTAATTAAATTGTTAAAGTAATTAAACTAATAATTTTCCAGCTCGGTTTTTTTTTCTAAATGGTGAGGAAGGGCTTAGGCTGGTGGCGACCCTGAATTTCCGAATTTTTATCATTATTTGTGTGAGAGAAGCAGCTAGAAATGCGAGATAACGTATATGTCTCGATGAGACACGTCGTAAACATAGAAATACGTTACACGCTGTACACGGCGTCGATATGGTACCGGGTGCTCGGTGGACCCTCCACCGTTTACATGCCAAGAAAATGGTGTGCGTGTATCCGACAGTTGTATAGAAACACTGCACTAAGATGGATCCACGTGGAGACCCGACAGAATGGCATAAAGGAGATGTTGCGTTTGGACGTGCCCGTGACCAAAGCTTGCACGAAGTCTCCGATTAATTACTGTAACAACGCGGACTCCACAGTGTGTGTGGAACGAATGCTGTACCATTTGCAAGCTTGTAACATGGCGAATGAACAGTGGTGGCAAAAAGATCTGCTTTAGGCAGCCACACACCCGCAAACATAACTTGCCAGTTGCAGTTTTAGATGTTATAAAACCAACCTTCAGGTAACTAGCGAATCCCAAACTGCAGAAAAAAATATGTACATACGAAAGCACAGAATACGCTACAATCACAATAGGAGGATGCGCTGTCCAAAAACAGTATTTGGGTTCTCAGTTGTTGTGCAGATACCTGCATGTGATGTTTGTATACTGTTCAGTTGCGGAAATACAGGGAAAGAGAATGAAGGTTATGGATATGGACAGCAGTAGTCACTAGATGTATAGCAATACTTTCGAAAATTGAAATAAAAACTTTAATTGCGAATTGCCACCATAAACTGACTTTTTTGAGCTATGATGTACCTTTTCTCAGGAAATATAGAAGCTAACACCCTGAAATTTGGTCTAGTTGTTCAGAACTACTTATTGATTATCCTGTGCAGCATTTTTCCGTTCTCTGACAAAAGTTCACGCATAGAATTCTAGAAAAATACAACAGTCCTGGGTAACATAAAACTGAAATATTACACAACTGGCCATTAAAATTGCTACACCAAGAAGATGACGTGCTACAGGCGTGAAATTTGACCGACAGGAAGAAGATGCTGTGATATGAAAATGATTAGCGTTTCAGAGCATTCACACAAGGTTGGCGCCGGTGGCGACACCTACAACGTGCTGACATGAGAAAAGTTTCCAACCGATTTCTCATACACAAACAGCACTTTACCGGCGTTGCCTGGTGAAACGTTGTTGTGATGCCTCTTGCAAGGAGGAGAAATGCGTACCATCACGTTTCCGACTTTGATAAAGGTCGGATTGTAGCTTATCGCGACTGCGGTTTATCGTATCGCGACATTGCTGCTCGCGTTGGCCGAGATCCAATGACTGTTAGCAGATTATGGAATCGGTGGGTTCAGGAGGGTAATACGGAACGCCGTGCTGGATCCCAACGGCCTCGTATCACTAGCAGTCGACATGACAGGCATCTTAACCGCATGGCTGTAACGCATCGTGCAGCCACGTCTCGATCCCTGAGTCAACAGATAGGGACGTTTGCAAGACAACAACCATCTGCACGAACAGTTCGATGACGTTCGCAGCAGCACGGACTATCAGCTGTGACCTTAAACAAAAATCAGTTCCACATGTTGTATTAGCCTCTGTAAGATGGGTATTTTACTTTGATGTTATTGGATGTGTTAATATTTATAAACGAAAATGATATATTTGAAGAATTGTGGTGAGAGAAACAGTTGTGAGGCAACAGTATCTGTGCATGCAATGGAGTCGTAGAATCTTTGACAGTCAGTAGTGGTTGGCTACGGTGAGCAGCAGGAGGGATTCGTCGAGTGTACAGTGTAATTGCATGGACGCGCTTTTAGAATTATGTGAGTTGCTGATTTATTATGAGGGGGTGTGATGACTCAGAACAGTGGTTGGATAGTACACGGACATAAAAAAAGTTTTGAAGTGGAGAACGAGGTATTATTTGATGAAGTAAAAAGTTTATTTTTATTTTTGTAGACTCGTAGTGCTGGTCCGCTGCACCCTCGTCACAGTCGAGTTTTTGATAATTAATCTATTAATTGATCTTCTGAGTTAATTTACTGTACCCTGGAAGTTATTAGGTTAAATGAATTGTCGTACTAGAGTCTATAGTTGTTTTCTTCCGTAGGTTCCTTCCTAATAGAAATTTTAGTACTTAAAGTTGAGTCATGTGTTTAATTGACATTCTGTATCTAGATTATGAACCCTCTTTCCCTGGATCCACTGTAGTTAGTTTTTAGCAGTATGTTTTTAGTTGTTGTGGAGTGTTGTTGTGTTGCGGTTTTTTACCAGTACTTCATTTTGCAGGTGAGGCTCATAATACGTGATTGTTTCGTTTCCTTTGTGCAATGTAGGTTGTGTCAGTTTCTTTATTTTGTCAGGGCCATATATCAGTGCAGAAATTTTCGTGTTTCAGGTTACATTCTTATACAGGTCGACACTGCAGTATATTTTTATACAGTTACGTTTTTTAAAAGCAGTTCGCACTGGCCAAGTGTACTGAGGGTGAAAGTATTCGTTTGCTTATTTATTTGACTATGAATAAGATCGGCTTTCACACACACAGGATTCTTTTCCATTTCATGTAAGTGATGTGGCTTTGAGCTCAGTAGCATATTTAGGTTGTCAGTTTGAGAGGCACCCACTTGCCTTGCTCATACTGTGGCATCAAGCAGTCAGGCCTGCAAGATGAGTGGTCTGCCAAGCGAGTGGATTCATTCTTATTTATCGAGTAACATGAACTCTAGTACTCACACTTAAGTTACAAGTTATCCTTCTATATGATTAATACGCAACGGAAACACGCATCTGACTATCAGTAATTTACAGAACTCTGACTGTACACTACGCACTGGCAATACCACATTTTCTTTCCTTTTTATCTTTTATTTAACGGCTTTTATCAACACGTGGCCACCGCACTGAATATGAATGGCGCACACATTATAAATTTGGGACATTATGACAATATACAATTCGAAGGAAAAGTCCACCAATCTTTTTATTTCACTATCTTATTTATTCCGATAAATTCTCTAACCTAAACACACAAATTCTATAACCTACAACAATAACACATTAGAAATTCCGCCCAATGGGCATGGCTTTACATTGGTGAATCTCTATATTATGGTCTCGTAATTATTTAACGCTACAGTGCACTTTCTGGAAAGGATGGTGGATCTTTTATTATATCTCACACTTCGACTCTCACAATCATCATCACGAAACTTTCCTCCAGATCGAGCGATACAGAAGGAACAAGCATAACCCACTAATCTTTTGAAACTACCTTGCTACTCTCTCATGCAAACCACACATACCCAAATTACATGACATACATCACACTGCAATAAGAAATACAAAACACTAAATAGTCACAACACTATCACTTTCAGCTTTCCCACTTCAATTAATATTTATCCCAGTTTCACACGACACTGCCCTACTTCGTAATTCTACTTTCCTACTATGAACTCTGGAGATATATGCACGTCTTCCTCTGCAATGCAAGCCAAGTGGCGTTGCTGGGTAGACAGCCGACTCACCTTGCTTCTCTCTCAGAGTTTGAATCTAGCGTCACACGGAATCATATCACACAAAGTAATATTAATAACATATTCATCACACACGCGAGCCCTCAACTGATACCATGGACGAGTACTTCTCTTTATCTTTTGTCTCATACACAGTTTGAGACTCACACAGTACTCACCACGTGGAAGTACTCGTCTCTAATTTCAAGTCCTGCACACGCCATTTCTGAAATATTTCAACTTATGGTACACATGGTATTTCTTAAATATTTCAACTTATAGTACACACGCTAGTAATTCAGCTTAACTTCAGTACACGGAAGTATTTCAACTTATTGCTACACGTGGTTTCATAGTGACCGTTGGTCACTTCCGAAGATTACTACAATCCCATTAATATTACCTGCCTGACATTTAATTCTCCCCACAAAACTTCCTGAAATAGAGAAATTATTATTTCAAACTACTCTTAAGTATTCCACATGCATACCATGTCTCCACTCTTTCGTCATTACGGAGCACAACTAAAACAGGTCTTAACAGCACAAGATCCAGCGGCAGAGTGCTGAAACATGGCCGTTCTTTTAGGTCATCTCACACCTCTGTCGAAGTGGGGGAGCACCTTGCTACCGTATTGGTCAGCCACATTTCAGGCGCTCAAAGCTCAGGTAAATTTCATCTCTTTGGTGCCACCAAAGGTGGCCAAAGGATCGTCTCAAAGATGATCATATATTGCACATTCACTATCTGCGGTTAGCAGACGACCATACATTCATTCATTTCACAGATCTCACCAAACTGGATGTAGGGATTTACTTTGTGGGAGTGCAGATGTGATCAATTAAATAAATAAATTGTCATTCTTTCCCACACTGGTATTGAGTTATTTTACAAAAAAAAAGTGTTGTTCTGACAAAAATAATGAAGTATGTTGTACCTATTTTCAATGTCGGGTGGTACTGTACCCTTTCAAGTTCACATTCCTAGCTTTGTATTTACGATCACACACACACACACACACACACACACACACACACACACACACACACACACACACACACACACACACACACACACACACACACACACACACAAGCAAAGGCTACTCACTTACACCTCTTATGCAGATGTAAACTGTGAAATTCCTGTTTTATAGCTTGATTAGTTTACGAGGAAAGGTACCTCATGGAGACAATGGTAATTAAAAACTCAAATCCTTACAAAATGTACGTCGATACGTATTTTCAAACAAAAATTTCAGAGAATATCAAGCATCATGTTGTACATAATAGTCCCAAGTTTTCTGTTTTAGCTGTAATATTTTTGGAGATACATGGTGACAATTAATGAACTATATGAAAAAAAACGTAAATTAGTTACAAACTACAACGAGTACACTCTATATTCAACATGTAAATGTCAATACAGATATTCAGATTTAGGTTATGACGTGTTCGATATGCCTGCCATCATTGGCGATGATGGGGGGTAGACGAATAGCGGAATTCTGCATGACCCGCTGAAGTGTCGGAACATCGATGTTGTCGATGAACTCTTGAATAGCCGTTTTCAGCTCAGCAATGGTTTTGGGGTTATTTCACCTTGTCTTCAATACAGCCCCACAAAAAGTGTGTTCAGATCCGGAGAATATGGCGGCCAATCGAGGCCCATGCCAGTTTCCTCTGGGTACACCAGAGTGAGAATGTGGTCCCCAAAGTGCTCCTCCAGGACATCAAACACTCTCCTGCTTCCGTGGGGTCGAGCTCCGTCTTGTACGAACCACATCTTGTCGAAGTGAGGATCACTTTGGATAATGGGGATGAAATCAAAACCTTCACGTAGCGTTCGGCACTCACCGTGCAATCAAGGAATATCGCACCGACTATTCCGTGACTGTACATTGCACACCACACAGTCACACGTTGAGCGTGAACAGACTTCTCGATCACGAAATGCGGGGTTCTCAGTCCCCCAAATGAGCCAATTTTGCTTATTGAGGAACCCATCCAAATGAAAGTGGTCTCCGTCGCTAAACCATACCATGCATGAGGATACTAATTTCTATCATGCCCCGCGATCAACTGTGCAGTTTGAGCGTCCTAAGGCAAAACGCTCAGAAGTTGCGACGATTTCATTTCATATAGTTCAATAATTGTCGCCCTGTACGTATGTTTGTGAGGCTGGTCCACAGATACCCCTCCGTTGTGGAGGAGCTCCTCACAAGCCACAGCAACGCTTGAGATGGAGTAAAGAGCACAGTGGATGATTGGAAACGTGTGATATGGAGTGATGAAACACGCTGTACTGACAGGGGACAGGCAAAATAATGTGAACAGTGGCAGTAATAGGGTGGTTGTGTTTGATGGTCAACATCCCAAGTAAGGCACGTGTTCAGTACGAACTAGCCATGAGCGCAGGTTGTTTACGAGTAGTGCACACTTGGTATTTGCATTTAGAGGCCGAGGTCGATTTGCAATGAAAGAGTTCCAAGAAGGGCAGATTGTGGGAGCCCGGTTACCTGGAGCATCAGTAACCAAGACGGCCAACTTATTGATGTTTCAAGAGCAACTGGTCGTGACCGTCTACACAAAACATGGAAAGACATAATCATGTAAACGTAATAGTGGGCGCAAATAAAAACTAAATTACAGAGAACGTCGTACGCTAACACGGATTGTGTCAGAACAACACAAAACTACGGCAGCTAAAGTGACTGCAGAGCTCAATAGCCATCTTCGAGACGCCATATCTACCGATACTGTCTACCGAGAACTCCATAAAGCGAATATTCGTGCACGAGCTGCTATACGGAAACCATTAGTCACGACAACCAACGCAAAGAAGCGTAAAACATTGTAATCTCCCAACAGAAAAATAATTATAATATTCACACTTAGTGTAACCTCCCAACAGGAAAATCTCTGATAAGTTCCCAATACAAAATTTCTTTCCAATAATAAAATTTCAAGTTTTAATTTGACCTTCCATTAAGGACTGATTGCATATCGAGATTAATAAGTTTTGACGTCAGCAGTGCTGCGTCATGGCCCTGTGAAATCATCCTCAATAAACTGAAAAATTCTTACCTCTCAATGATGTGGCCGGATAACGCTATCTATATACTTGCTCCTATAAGAAATTTTTGGCACAGCCCAGTACAATGCTGCCCACTAGATTTTCATTTGTAGGAAAACAACTGATTTTTCTTTTGCTTAATCAACATAAGTATGCACAGGAAAAATTCGTAAAATCTTTAAACTCAGACAAACGACTGGCAAAAGTTTTCTTCACCACAGAAGTTATTATTGAAACATTTCTGCAAGGAATTACATGGGACTTTAACATTACATTTGCGGTTAAATCAGTTGTGGCAATTAACATATGCGTGCAGCAACAAAGAACAATAAGATATATTTACCTTATACCACATCGCTCAGGCACCGCCATCATTCTGCACGACCGGCCCAACACAAGTCAAGCGTTGCACCGCCCTGTCCGAACTCCAGAACTGAAGTGCTCTGTGCGAACTACAAATACGACTCCTCTCTGCGAGCTACTGAACTCGACTTACTGCCAACACTGCTCTGACCTGCGATTCTATTGTAGCATAGATATTCGATATCGCAGGCAGCGCGTGAGCAGTCCATCGAAATTACATCTGCTCAAGTGCGCTAGCGAATAGTAATGAACCCCTAATGAACCCCTTACAACATGGTGTCAGGATCATAAATCCTGGACGGCTGATCGGTGGAAACACATCATATAATCCGACGAGGCAACGTTTTCGTTATTTCCAACATCGGGCCGCGTTTACGCCTGCAGAAGGCCAAAAGAAGCCTACAATCCTGATTGCTTGATTCCAACGGCTAAGCATGGAAGTGTGATTGTGTGGGCAGCCATATCATGGTATTCTGCTGGTCTCATCATTACTCTCATACAGACCGTGTTACAGCCGACGACTAGGTGAACATTTTAGGGTACCAGGTGCACCCCGTGGTTCAGATGTCGTTCCCCAACAATGATGCCATATTTCAGGACGACAATGCAGCCATTCACACAGCCAGGACAGTACAGTGGTGGTATGTGGAGCACACAACTGAACTGCAGCGTCTTCGCTGGCCAACACAGGACATTATGGAACCCTTATGGCCGGTATTGGAGCGCAGACTCCGGAGCAGGCTTTCGCCTCCCTTGTCACTACATGAGTTATAAGAGGTTCTGATCGAAGAGTGGCATAACATTCCACTGGAGACTATACAATCATTATATGCCAGTATTCCAAGAAGAATCGCAGCTGTATTACGGGCAAACCATTTCCAATTACAGGTCTTCCCATTATTTTGCCTATCCCCTGCAATTTCAAGAGGCCCACATTGTCATTAATATTCCCTTTAACCTCAGTTGTGCATAAAATGTAGAAAAGGTCCTGTATGAGCATCGTGGAGGGAACTGAAATTTACAACCATGTGCACCACAATAAGAACGATATTCTCAACGAACAAAAAAGCGTAAAAAGCATTGTTTTCCTGGGTGCCTTTCAGAGTGCTTTGGTGTATTATAATGTAATTAATTTCAGTCGTGTTACATATAATTAAATAGTAAGATACGCCCATTAATTGTAAACAACACACTACGCTCAGTTCCCTATGGCTGCGTGTGGTATTTTGCATCGTCTTTGTATGCAGACCCTTTGCCACTTCAGTTTCTTTGCCACCGGTACTTTCGTACACTGACTTTTTGTTCGGCGTATGGTCTCTGAGTGTCGTCTGTTATCTTTTCTTTTTCCGTAATAATATTTTTAAAAGTTTTTCTATTATTCATCCCTGTCAGTCCTTTAACCTCCATTTGGTTCTGTATTTCACTTTACTTTTACAGCATTTTTTAAATCTTTTATCTCATAAATTTCTCCCTACAGACCCTCACTGGAAATTGCATCTCCCCTACGTAAACGTGAACTCCAGACGTGTAACTTAATGTGACATATGTCGATTTCCTACACTGTATACGGCTTCATACAATATTTATGTTATTATGCTCTCCTTTAGATGCTTGTTGACAAGTACTTTTTGAACATTAATTAACATATGTAACATATAACTATTTTAATAGCAGACGAGTTCACCCTACGTTACTTTTTCTTCACTGTTTTCATGATGTGCGTAGATGGACTGTTTTCACCATTCATGTCTTAAGTGTTCGAGAATATCATGCACACAGGAGAACAAACAGGTGTGAGGCTTATTGAACTTTGCAAACACACAACTTACTTCTTGAATCCACAGCTTTCAAAAAACTACCGCGAAGACAAAAGACATGGATATCTCCAAATCCTAGCCCTGGGGAATTTCAACTAGATCATGTGGCAACCAAGAAGATTTCTCCCAAAGAAATCATGAATGTTAGGGTACTCAGGGGTGCAAACTTGGATTCAGACCACTACCTTTCTAAAATTAAGTTCAAACTCATCCCAAAGAGGAAACGCAGCATGAAACAAATTAAGGGTCGGAAGTACAGCACGGAAAAGATATTGAAATCAGATGAATTCACTAAGGCAACAGAAACCATTCAGACACAAAGCTGGGAGGACATCGAGGAAACCTCATTACTACAGCCGAACGGATAGCACCTGACATAAAAAGTAAAAAAACATGCCTAGTGGTGGCTGGAATGTGATGTCCTCATTGAAACAAGAAAACAGGCGTGGAAAAACTGGCAGTCACAGAAAACAGAAGAAAGCAGATTGAATTTCATTAGAGTTACAAAACTGGTACATAAAATATAAAGCGGATTAACAAGACACATAACAACAAAACTCTCCTCCAAATTGATGAAGAATTTACTAACAACAACACAAGAAGCTTTTACAGAACTTTCAAACAAAAGTTATCAAGATATAAAGCACCCACCTTCCAATTTAGAGATGTAAATGGGACCATCGCTTACAATAACGCGGAAAATTGCAACATACTACTTTGAGAAACTTTTCAATTGTGAACCCATCCTTGAAAAATTTGATTCCATCCCAAATAACCGTGAGAAGCCAGATTCAGAACCACCGATGGCTGAAGAAATACAGAAGGTCATTTCAGAACTTAAAGACAACGAAGCGTCCGGAGAAAACCAAATAGTGGCCGAACTATGGAAAAAAGCTGACAAAAATGCAACTACATACCTTCAGTGTGTTTTCGATCAAATCTGGAAAGAAGAAGAGATCCCCACAGAATGGAGAACAGCTCTCATCCACCCTATCCACAAGAAAGGTTTCAACACAGACCCCAACAATTACAGAGGAATATCACTGCTTGATATAACATACAAGATTCTTTCTAAAGTCCTTTTGAACAGGGCAGAGCCGCAGTTGGACCCGCAAATCGGGGAATACCTGGGAGGTTTTAGAAAGGGCAGATCATTTTCGGAACAAATACTAAACCTCAAAAATATCATGGCATACCAAAAATCAAGGGCAAAGACATACGTAACTCCTTCATTGATTTCAAAAAAGCATATGATTCGATTGATAGAGAATCTCTATTATCAGTCCTTGAAGAAATCGGTATGGGTAAGAAAACAACATAAAAGCGACCCTTCAAAATACATTTTAGAAAGTTAAATTTATGGGCGAACTATCGGAACCATTTGAAATAAAAACGGGAGTGCGACAGGGGGATGGGCTCTCACCGTTGCTCTTCAATTGTGCGCTTGAGAAAGTAGTCAGAGAATGGAATACAAATATTAAGAGTGGTATAAGACTGGGTTGCAAAAAGAAGAACCTTAAAGTAAATTGCATTGCTTTTGCAGATAATGTGGCTCTGTTTGTGGCCACTTATAGACAAACTGCCTATTGGCTTCTGTATCGGGTTCTTCGGCCGGCGTGCAATGGTGAGTGAAGCTTTGAGAATGCCGGCCACTCGTGCTGGCGAAACGTCAGAAAAATCATTAGATGAACGTCGGCCGAAGAACCCGATACAGAAGCCAATAGGCAGTTTGTCATGGCCCTGTTTGCTGAAACAATGGAAGAAGCAGGGGAGCAAATCCTTGAACTAAAGAAACAAGCAGCTAAAATAGGTCTTACATCTCCTTTGAAAAAACTAAGATATTGACAAACATCAAGCACTCACTCTTCAGGCTTTCCCGGCGATCTAATGACATCTTGGGTTGTCGGGTGTTCTGCCGGATATCAGCGTCGTACTTGCACGATATTTCGGTCACGTAGCTCGTAACCTTCATCAGGTGCGACCTGAGACTGAGACTGAGTCTCAGGTCGCACCTGATGAAGGTTACGAGCTACGTGACCGAAATATCGTGCAAGTACGACGCTGATATCCGGCAGAACACCCGACAACCCAAGATGTCATCAAGCACTCATCTAAATACCTAAAAGTTCAAGAACAAAAGATTGAAATGGTAAAAGAATTCAAATATCTCGGAGAATGGATTAGTTGGAATGCTGGGGAAAGCAAAGCAATGGAATCCAGAAAAAATAAACATGAATTGGCCTTCCAACTAAGAAAAAACACATACAACAAAAAATCCTTTTCATAGGGATCCAAAATTACACGTTACAAGACAGTGGTTAAGCCATCAGCACTGTATGCAGCAGAAACACTAAACAGGAATTTCGAAGGCCAAATGGAGAAACTTGAGCTAGAGGAAAGAAAAATTTTAAGAAAAATCATAGGACCAAAATTTCAAGACAATAAGATTATTCACATCAAAAATGAAACTCTCTGCAAGAAAACTGAAAAACTTTCAGATACTATGCGAAAAAGGAGGGTAAATTTTTATGGTCATCTTCTCAGAATGGATTCCAATAGATTAAACAAACAAATCTTTGACTTTTTCCGTAACCGCAAAACGAAATCCCACTGGTTTAAAGAAACTGAGAAAGACCTAGTGGAATTATAGATTTCAGAAAATTCACTTATCGATCGAACAGCTAAATTAATTACTTAGATGAAAACATAAGGTTCCAAGACAAATCTACACAAAAGTCTAAACCCTTCATCTGGGAAGAACAGAGGAAAAGAAGATCAGAAAGAACGAAGAAATACTGAGCCCTAAGAAAAGAACAACCCACAAGGAAATGATTGATCCAGCGTACCCCAAAGAGGGCGAAACGAATGAAGAGGAAAGTATCAAGCGTGTTGCTCACGATGGCTGTTGTTACATTTTTCTACATTTAGCTAGTTCTTTTATAAGGGCTGCTGTAAATGATTAATTCGTTTTCACAGCTCCATATTCTCCTAAGTACCACTTTCACCAATATGACTGATGCATTAATAGAACCGTAAGCTCGACAAGTCTAGTGTTGCTCTCTGCAAATGTTCCATGAATGTCCCCTTGGACACACACTATCTAGTAACATTCTGTCAGTGCTCATCGCAGCAAAGGTGATGAGTTTTCAGAGCTGTTGCAGTGTTCCTGGATCCTTAATATACCCCAAAGGAAAAAAAAAAGACAAGGCTTCTTGTCAGGCGACCTGGAAATGAGGGATGGGAGAGGGGGGGGGGGAGGGTAGGAAAGAAAACAGGGTCACATCACCTTCACCATAACGCCCAATCCAGCGACGTGAAAGTTTGTCGTTTAGGTAGCGACTAACATCGATACCACAATGACATTGTGTCCCTCTTGTTGGAGGATGAAATTTTCGGAAGAAGCGGTCACTTGTGGAAACAACCACAACTGCAACACATCAAGGTAAGAGAAAAACGGTCCATGCAGCTTCGTCTGTGATTCTGTACAGGAATCATTAGCCTTCAGTGAATCTACTTCATGAGCCACAATTCCATGAGGATTTTCATTGCCTGCACTCTCACAATGTGGTGATCGGTTTTTGCGGATAACTGGAAGGCGGCTTTGTTGCTGAATGTCAGTCAGGAGGGGGGCAACTCTTCTCTTGTTTTGTCGCCATTTTGTGAAAGCGCTGCACTAGTTACGGTGTCTGGGGATGGCGGTTATCTGCTGAAACGCCCGGTTCTCGGTTACACCCGTCATTTTCATCCACAGTTCAACCTGTTAAAGTCGCTTGAAGTACCCGGTTTCTGAAATAAACAGTTTTCGGTTTTTTACTGCTATTCATTTCCAACAAATACGTAGACATCGCGTAAAGATTGAAAAATTCCACGACCCCTCAGGCTTTTGCTTTATACGTTCCTAGGTACATAGTGACAAAATATGGGTAATATAAAAATAGGGAAATAAAAAATAAACTAATTGTGTTTGCATAAAGCTGGTTACCAAAACAACCCAGTTTTTAGTGACAAAATACCAAAAAAATTGTTCAAATGGCTCTGAGCACTGTGGGACGTAACTTCGATGGTGAGTACTTAAGCGGTACTCGGTGTTACGAATGGTTCACACGGTTTAAAAATAG
The DNA here is from genome assembly GCF_023898315.1 of Schistocerca nitens. Taxonomy (NCBI): domain Eukaryota; kingdom Metazoa; phylum Arthropoda; class Insecta; order Orthoptera; family Acrididae; genus Schistocerca; species Schistocerca nitens. The sequence goes on along the minus strand of NC_064623.1, from coordinate 20,491,267 downwards.
CCGGACGGAACGGTGATCCTCGTTCAGGACGCCCTTCGACGTCTACCGACGACGCTCACGTCAGGAGCGTCAACGAAATTGTTCTTGCCAATCGAAGACTGACTGCCGGGGAGGTTGCGGAAGAATGCAACATTTCAGTTGGATCATATGATATTTTGACACAGCATCTTGGAAAACATCGTGTTCAAAAATGGTTCAAATGGCTCTGAGTACTATGGGACTTAACATCTGAGGTCATCAGTTTCCTAGAACTTAGAACTACTTAAACCTAACTAACCTAAGCACATTACACACATCCATGCCCGTAACGGTCGTGCGGTTCCAGACTGAAACGCCTAGAACCTCTCGGCCACATCGGCCGGAAAACATCGTGTTCAAGCCAAGTTCGTCCCACGCCTCACGAGTGAAGACGAGAGAGACATTTGGCACGGACTCGGCGAAGAGCTTGTGGATCGCGAAAATGTGAACGAAATGCTCCTTAATAGAGTAATAACTGATGATGAGACGTAGATCTACGGTTATGATGTTGAGACCAAGGTACAATCTTAACAATGTGTCGAGAAACGTTCTCAGAAAATGTCAAAGCGATGCTGAAAGTTCTCTTTGCCTTTGAAGGATTAGTATCACGAATTCGTGCCACAGGGACAACTTGTTAATGACGGCACTCTCGGGGCACGTTGCGACGCCTGCGAGAACTGTGAGAAGGAAAAAAAAAAAAAAAAAAAAAAAGCACTCCGTCTTCAGGCCACGAGTGGCCTACCGGGACCCTCCGACCGCCGTGTCATCCTCAGTGGAGGATGCGGATAGAAGGGGCGTGGGGTCAGCACACCGCTCTCCCGGTCGTTATGATGGTATTCTTGACCGAAGCCGCTACTATTCGGTCGAGTAGCACCTCAATTGGTATCACGAGGCTGAGTCCACCCCGAAAAATGGCAACAGCGCATGGCAGCTTGGATGGTCACCCATCCAGGTGCCGACCACGCCCGACAGCGCTTAACTTCGGTGATCTCACGGAAACCGGGGTATCCACTGCGGCAAGGCCGTTGCCAACTGTGAGAAGCAAACGGTCTGAAATGTGGCGAGACAATTCGTGGCTCTTGCATCACAGTAACGCACCCGCACATTTGTCCCTGTTGGTGTGTGACTATTGCACGAAAAACCAAATCACCGTGGTGCCTCATCCTCGGTACTCTCCAGACCTGGCCCCTGTAGAGTTTTCGTTTATTTCCAGAATTGAAATATCCGTCGAAAGGACGAAGATCTGCAACGGTAGACGAGATGAAAGAAAATTCACAGACGGCACTTTACGTGATCCAGCAAGAGCCGTACCAAGACTGTTTCCGGAAGTGGAAACGATGTTGGGAGTGGTGTATCAATTGTGGAGGTGAGTATTTTGAAGGAGACCACGCACAATAAGTAAATGGTAAGGATAGAAATATGTTGTGCACAGAATTCCAGAATTTTTTGAAAAGACCTAAAGTGCGCGTCATTTACGACGGCGGCCGAGTTTAGGTTCGTTCTACGCATCTGACGTCACAGAACACAAAAAAAAGGTTCAAATGGCTCTGAGCACTATGGGACTTAACATCTATGGTCATCAGTCCCCTAGAACTTAGAACTACTTAAACCTAACTAACCTAAGGACATCACACAACACCCAGTCATCACGAGGCAGAGAAAATCCCTGACCCCGCCGGGAATCGAACTCGGGAACCCGTGCGCGTGAAGCGAGAACGCTACCGCACGACCACGAGCTGCGGACCACAGAACACACTCAGCCAGTGAACAGAGAACGATGTTGGCAGAGCTCGACTGCAGTGCAGAGCATGGACGAGTGTCTTCAGTTTTAGAAACGTTCAATCATAAATAAAGTAATTGAGCAAGAGCAATGTCTTCATAGCAGACTTTCTTTTACAGAAAGTTTGGAAAAAGCATTCTTTATACCAGTTGCTTCATATTCTATTAATTAATCAAACCAAACAAGCAATAAGCCTCCTAATTCAGGCGACAGCAAGGAAAAGGTGTTTGTGTCATTCTCACTAAACGCTTTTTCACATATAAAGAACAGTGGTAATTGTTTATTTCCTATTGTACTTCGACGAAACGTGAGTAATTCATAGTCATACCAACAGTGTTTGTCGGTATTTTGCGTGATATGTTAAAGTCCTCCAGGACAGTCACTACACGACGAACGGCGTTAGCGTAATGGTTGAGGTGTATGGCCGCCAACCGAAAGGGTCTGAGTTCAAGCCTTCTTCGGTGGTTAATATTTTCTTTATTTAAAAACAATATCGAAGTGTCTTACTTCATGAATTATATTCGTTTAAATGTAATTTTTTGAAATTTCTAGTGGCAACTAAGATCAACCATCGGACAGTTTACGCTATGAACTTTTACCTCTGCAAACTCTTCAAAATTTTGTGCAATGGTTTACTACATTTAATGCTGCACAATAACTGCGTTGAACATCGAAACAAAATTAAGTCATTTATGGGGCGAAGGTATCAGTCAAGAAGATGTGTAAAAATCAAATTTTTGGGCCAAAAAGTGTGTCAAAGCAGTCGGAACACCATGTGTCTGCAGAGGCGAGCAGTGCAGTGCTGACAAAATCGCTGACAGCGCGGAATGCGGGGAGCACGTCTCTGTAGCAGCGAAAGGGTATATGCGGCCGTGGTGGCTTTACTTCATAAACTGCGCGATCCCCCCTAAACGTAAGTTTGAGAACTATACTATGGCGCTTCTACTCTTGGCGCGTACAACTGGCAACGCAGCAATCTCACGCGTCTGGGCGGGCGTGCGCGAATTGAACTGTAGTACATGAGGCGTCCTGTTTCACGGGTCGCGAGTTGAGAAGCCGTGCGAGCACACACTGAGTGGTTGCTGGGTCGAGTGTTCCGTGTCGCTGCACACAGCAGCGGTGGTACGTAAGACGGAAGAGCGCTCCTCTGGCCGCGCTCTGTATTCGCCCAGACTTTCTCTCGACTCCTCGTTTGAGTGACCTTTCTGGAACCGAAACGGTTTCGGCAATAGCCGCGGTAATGGTCCTGTGGTGGACGTGCTGCCGTGTTTGGTTAGCTGGCCGCTCGTCTCCTGCACTCACTTATCGCTGCTGAAGGCAGAACCGTGGTGTGTCAAACCTCTCCTTAACAACAAGAAGATGCGGGATACCTGAAACGTGGAAACGTGGTGCAAGTCCACCGGAACCTTGGCATCTACACTACTGGCCATTAAAATTCCTACACCAAGAAGAAATGTAGATGATAAACGGGTATTCGTTGGACAAATATATTATACTAGAACTGACATGTGATTACATTTTCACACAATTTGGGTGCATAGATCCTGAGAAATCAGTACCCACCTCTGACTGTAATAACGGCCTCGATACGCCTGGGCATTCAGTCTAACAGAGCTTGGATGCCGTGTACAGGTACAGCTGCCCATGCAGCTTCAACACGATACCACAGTTCATCAAGTGACTGGTGTATTGTGACGAGCCAGTTGCTCGGCCACCATTCACCAGAGGTTTTCAGTTGGTGAGAGATCTGAAGAATGTGCTGGCCAGGGCAGCAATTGAGCATTTTCTGTACCGTATCCAGAAAGGTCCGTACAGGACCTGCAACATGCGGTCGTGCATTATCCTGCTGAAATGTAGGGTTTCGCAGAGATGGAATGAAGGGTAGAGCCACGGGTCGTAACACTTCTGAAACGTAACGTCCACTGTTCAAACTGCCGTCAATGCGAACAATAGGTGACCGAAACGTGTAACCAATGGCACCCCGTACCATCACGCCGGGTGATACGCCAGTATGGCGATGACGAATACACGCTTCTAATGTGCGTTCACCACGATGTCGCCAAACACAGAACCTGGATTCATCCGAAAAAATGACGTTTTGCCATTCGTGCACCCAGGTTCGTCGTTGAGTACACCATCGCAGGTGCTCCTGTCTGTGATGCAGCATCAAGGGTAACCGCAGCCACGGTCTCCGAGCTGATAGTCCGTGCTGCTGCAAACGTCGTCGAACTGTTCGTGCAGATGGTTGTTGTCTCGCAAACGTCCCCATCTGTTGACTCAGGGATCGAGACGTGGCTGCACGATCCGTTACAGCCATGCGGATAAGATGCCTGTCATCTCGACTGCTAGTGATACGAGGCTGTTGAGATCCAGCATGGCGTTCCGTATTACCTTCGTGAACCCACCGATTCCATAATCTGCTAACAGTCATTGGATCTCGACCAACGCGAGCAGCAATATCGCGATAGGCTACAACGCGATAAGGGTACAGTCCGACCTTTATCGAAGTCGGAAACGTGATGGTACGCATTTTTCCTCCTTACACGAGGCATCACAACAACGTTTCAGCAGGCAACGCCGGTCAAGTGCTGTTTGTGTATGAGAAATCTGTTGGAAACTTTCCTCATGTCAGCACGTTGTAATTGTCGCCACCGGCGCCAACCTTGTGTGAATGCTCTGAAAAGCTAATCATTTGCATATCACAGCATCTTCTTCCTGTCGGTTAAATTTCGCGTCTGTAGCACGTCATCTTCGAGGTGTAGCAATTTTAATGGCCAGTAGCGTATTACGGCGGTATTACACACTGTCAAATTTTCTTAATAAGGAACTCTGTCGAAGTTAGGCCTAGACCAAATTTTCTTCGACCAAGTCTAGCGTATCGCTTCAGATTTGATCAAAGAAATCGCTCCTCTTCTGTTTAGTGCACGGATGAATGAAACCACATGTAGCGCTAGAATCGCTGCTGCTACATAACATCTGAGGTTTAGGCGAGAGGCCATTAGCTGTGAAGTACGTCTAGCATGTAGCCCCAAGGTATTGAAGGAAAAAAATCTACAACTTTTGTAGAAATGTAACTATTCCCTCGCGCCTATCGTATGTACTAAAACGTTATTTGCCTCCCGGTCTCGACAATGCATCTGCACTACACGCAACCGCAGAGAAGTCTTCGTCTTCAAGGTTGCCAATACGGTAGTTTATAGGGCGGGGTGGAGAGGCATGACCTGGGAATATGCATTATTTTTGGTGAAAGACGAATGGCAACTTATAAGTAGCCACAAAAATTTCTAATCCCGATCCTGTTAAAAACCTGCATAGTACTGTCTTTTAAATCATTTTCTTAAAAGAGAAACAACTGATTACATTAAATTTTTTCCTTTCGCCGAGAAATTGGTGGTGGGGGAGGGGTGAGCTGGGGGAGCGGTGGGCTCACAGCCTTTGTAATCGTTGGCCATTCTGAAGGAACTTAGACGAAATAAATATCTGATTACAGCGTAGTACCCCCTTTTGTGCCACGTCAGAGATCGTTGTCAAAGAAAATTTGGTTGTGTAATACCCGCCTAACCAATGTGTAACAACTTAATGAAGGGAACCACCGACTGAAAACAATCGATTCAGTCTGTTGTTGGAAAACAATCGACTGTCCCGGTTGTAAGACTACGATTCGGTTGCAATATTCATTCATTTCTTTGAATAAAACGAGTCGGTCGGACCAACCGAAGGAAAACAGTTGACGGACTCCGACGCATTCAGTTTTGAGCGTCGTTACGCCATTCTTAAAATAATTTTTGTTGTCTGCGTTTGCGTTTGCAAACGAGAAATGCAACACCTGGAAACTGTTCTGAGGAGCAATGGGTACTCCACAAATTACATTAGAAGTGTAACAGAGCCAAACACTCGGCGAAGTAAGGAACCAGAAAAAGAAATGTCGGGTACGGCCTTTCTGCCATACATTCCCAGAGTGACGGATAGAATCGGCCGTATATTGCGCAAACACGGCGTAAAGACAATTTTCAAACCGACAAGGAAGACCAAAGAGTGTCTTAGATCGGCGAAGGAGAAAAGAGACCCACTTGCAATGTCGGGAATATACCGTATACCTTGCACATGCGGAAAAGTTTATGTCGGAATGACTGGACGATCCATTAACACCAGGATCAAAGAGCATAAGCGACATTGCAGGTTGGGGCAGGTGGAGAAATCGGCCGTGGCAGAGCACGCACTGAATGAGACCGACCACGCAATAAAATTCGCCGACACGGAAGTTCTGGCTGTAGAGAAGCACTATCACACGCGCTTGTTCAGAGAAGCTGTAGAAATCCAAAAACACGCGAACAGTTTCAACAAGAAAGAGGAAAGCCTTAAGGTAAACGGATCCTGGCTTCCCGTACTGCAGCGAACGACCGTCGCAGGTAGCAAGAGGAGAACCGCACCGGAAATGACCGCGGAGAAGCCCTCGGACGTTGGTGCGCCAGGTACATATAGTCTGCGGCCGCGAGCTCGCCTCGAGTTCACCACCGGCAATGGAGGGTGAAGCTTTGACAATGCCAGCCACTCGTGCTGGCGAAACGTCAGAAAAATCATTAGATGGACGTCGGCCGAAGAACCCGAGACAGAAGCCAATAGGCAGTTTGACATAGTTTTCAGTTCAGTTTTTCGTCCACGATTACGAACAGTCGTATTCTTAATATTGAATTTTGTGTGCGGATCAGAATACCGAAAGGCTCAGTGGCGTGGGAAAGGAAGATATCATAAGAGTGGATTAAAAGTTATGCTCAGAACAAATTCAGCGCGATAAGTAATATCTGTGAGAATGATTCGTATTCTGAAATTGTAATAATTAAAGAAATCCAAAGAACATAACAAGTAGCTGATGAAATCTTCTCGGGCTTCCATCCGGGTAGCTGTGTCGAAAAACCGCGACGTTTCGATGAGTGTCATTCTCATCATCATCATCATCATCATCATCTTACTTCGCCAGAAGATGATGAGAATGACACTCACAGAAACGTCGCGGTTTCTCGATGCAGCTACCCAGATGGAGGCCGGAAAAGATTTTATCATTGGTATACACCGGGAAAGCCTACATTCACATAACAAGTATTTTTCGAAAAAATACAGTAAATAAATAAAACTGCTGACAAGCGACAGAATATGGTTAAAAAGCAAGCGATCAAGTTAGCAGACAGTTAAAAAAATGTATCTTATGTGCTTTGTGTCTACGTCGATGTACCATCTACTGAATAGAATTATCGGTGACAGGTGGAAACAAATAAGAAGTTTGAAAAAGAGCTGCAATAAATTTAGACACAAAAGAAATTGTTCATTTATTCAGACATAAATTTATAATGTACTACCGGTTATTAACGTTTTAAAATAAACCAAAAATATCATATTTTACGCTAGAAGAACGAAAAATTCGAACCGAAGTTAAATACATTAATTTTGAAAATACTTTATCTTTAGTAATATACTGGGTGATCAAAAAGTCAGTATAAATTTGAAAACTGAATAAATCACGGAATTATGTAGATAGAGAGGTACAAATTGACACACATGCTTGGAATGACATGGGGTTTTATTAGAACCAAAAAAATACAAACATCCAAAAAATGTCCGACAAATGGCACTTCATCCGATCAGAATAGCAATAATTAGCATAACAAAGTAAGACAAAGCAAAGATGATGTTCTTTACAGGAAATGCTGAATATGTCCACCATCATTCCTCAACAATAGCTGTAGTCGAGGAATAATGTTATGAACAGTACTGTAAAGCATGTTCGGAGTTATGGTGACGCATTGGCATCGGATGTTGTCTTTCAGTATTGCTAGAGATGTCGGTCGATCACGATACACTTGCGACTTCAGGTAACCCCCAAAGCCAATAATCGCACGGACTGAGGTCTGGGGACCTGTGAGGCCGAGCATGACGAAATTGGCGGCTGAGCACACGATCATCACCAAACGGCTCGCGCAAGAGATCTTTCACGCGACTAGCAATATGGGGTGTTTTCTTTTTTTTGGTTCTAATAAAATCCCATGTCATTTCAAGCATGTGTGTCAATTTTTATCTCTCTATCTACATTATTCCGTGGTTTATTGAGTTTTCAAATTTATACAGGCTTTTCGATCACTCGGTATTTTTTATTTACCTCTCTAAGAAGAAGTTGGCCACCCTAAACATAGTTGTTGTGTAACAGAAAACGCTGAAAAAATTAAAGAAATCACTCAAACCCGGGGACCAAGTGAAAACACTGATATAGCTGAGATAACCGACAGAGACTTGGGCCAGTCGGTTTGTCTTACACCGAGAGGAAACACTCAAACTCGGAGAGTGAGTTAATAACACTCGTGTAGCTGACATGGCCGCAGAGACTAATTTCATTCGGTTGTTTCAATGGGCTGAAACAAACGACTGGACGAAAAACAATCGACAATCTTATCATTCTCCCATCACTGGGAACACTGCGATCATGATGAACTGCATCTAATGACTAGCAACCAGCCATCTTTCTTGACTGTAGAATTTTTATTTTATTTTCCTGTTACCGAATTCCTGTCGCCTAGCAACTCGTCATTAGATGGCAGACAGTTGTTTGATATTTTTGTAACATTGTGTGAGTAGTTGTGTACGTACCTGTGCCAAGACAGAAAAATCGAAACAAGGCAGCACTGAACGTGCAGCGGTGTCTGGACTTATTTATAGAATAATGTCGTCTCTGTGGCGTTATTCACAGCGAGTGTGTTGCGTAAGATTACTTCGGGTTGTGCACCAGGAGTAATATAGCTCCAGACAATCTCTCAACGTTCAGCAGTTACGCGTTTGGATTTTTGTCAAATGTCTGAGAGGAGCGAAAGCAAAGATTCCCTAGAAATTACAGTATCGCTCTTTGTCCGAATTTTCTTAACCGAATGAAGAGCAGAAAATGGACAAATGCAGTATCAAACTGACCAGCGTATGGTATAATTATGCAAGAAAAAAGGGTTAAATTGCTTGAAAGTAATCAGGGTACTTGAGAAATACGTAGTACGTGACTTGATAGAAAACTGGAATATTTCGGAGACAGCTGCTGCCAGCTGGTAAAAAAAAAAAAAGTGTCAAAAATTTCATCTCTTCAAGGAGTAACTATTTTGAGCATAAAATGTTACGCTGGTGTAGAAATCGTGAAATTCTTCCTTTGGCGTTGAAAGAATTATCAAATTATAGTATAAACTGAAATATCTCCGATTCCTCGTGATCTACATACTCTTAATAACAACAGAATACCATTCTCTATTCAAAAATATTTCATGCTTTCCGAACAACACTTGACAATAAAAAAAAAATTGAAAAAATACAGTCAAATGTTTTGTGAAATGATTTGTCTGAAACTAAAAAATAAAACAGATTAGAGAAACATTGAACGTGCCTCATTTGCTGTGCATGTTTCTGAGCATAATGCGAAGGCGTATCAAATGTTTCTATACTCTATTTTACTTCTTACTTTTGAGAAATTATTCCACAAAACATTTGACTGTCTTTTTCTTCAATTTTTTAATTCCGTTTCGCCACAGGTACACAGCAAGCCCAACAATGCTACAAACAATGACGAACAACCGTAGACCATCTCATGGTTAACTAGGCGAGTGGACATCGGTAACGGCAGAATAAAAGTTCTACCATCACGAAACGCGACAGGTAGCGGTCATTACTGGAGACCTTTACGTCCACCTCCTCTACACCACTTGTACTGTGCGAGTATATACTATTTTTTTCTTTTCTTTTGTTAACACACCTGATACGTATACCAAATATACACAAAATGCAAAAATTGTTTGCTAAGTTCTAATTTTATTAAAGAAATAGTCTGGGCCCGCAAATTAAATGGTATTCATTTTTTTACACTGCGATCCATTTAGAACAATGATTCCCAAACTATCTTAGATAGACCATTATCCTTGAGTGCCATCAGACAGTAGCTAGTAACCCACCCCCCACCCTCCACCGTCACCAAATTTACTGCCTAACTAAACTGTAGAATGAAAGACTCTTATTAGAACACTTTTATTTTTAATATAATGAAAGGTGGATGATGATGATGATGATGATGATATGTGTGTGTGTGTTTTATAATGGATGACGGAGCCATTAGTGATGCATCACAAGTGCTACCCACAACTCATTCTCTCAGGTAAGAAAACTAACCACCCACAGTGAGGACATCGTACTACCTCTGCGTCACTCCTTTCCATTGCAGCAATTGCTTGACCTGCACACTGCAACCCCATTTTAAATCAACAAAGTTCAGATGTGTACACTATTCTTACTGTTTGTAAATCACTTCATTGGTGCACTCCTTACTTCTGAACTGGCAGAAATTGGACAACTTCAGGCTGTTAATGCTTTGTATCTAATCACTGTGATAATTAATAATAATAAGAAGAAGAGCAAGGTGTGCGGCACTGTGGTAGCCATTATGTAGTTACTGCTATGTTGTGCTGTCAATTAATTCATTTATCTGTCTCGAAGCGAGCAATGAAGCAACTTCTGGAGTATTGCAGTTACAGCCTACAACTCGGAGAAGACATTTTCTTGAGATATTTAGCATTTCTTACATTTATGACTCACTTTTGTCATCAGCGATGTAAGGAACAAACCGAAAATGTATGTAGTGGGTGGACTGTGTAGGAACACCTTCACCACATCAATATTAACTGAATCATATACCGTTCACCGTCATTCCGGAAAGTGACAAATTTTGCCTTCTCCATCATTCCTGAAAGTTTGTAACATCACCACGGAATCATCAACATCAACATCATCATCATCATCATCATCATAGTCATCATCTTGGACAGTTTCCAGCCTCTGGCCGGGTCTGTATGGAACATAGGCCTCTCCATCGTCTTCTGTCTTGGCACCAGCACTCCGTCTTCACCCTGGTCCAGTCTTCTCCTTTCTTCTGGATGCATTCTTCAACTCCTTTCAGCCACCTGTCTCTCGGTCTTCCTCTTAGTCTCTTTCCTTCCAGTTTCGTGTATCCTCCTGAGTATTCTCTTCTCCTCCATTCTCTTAACGTGTCCTACCATCTTAGCCTTGATTTCGCTATCTCCTCTGGCAATGGTTCCACCTTCATTATCCCTCTGATGCTCCCATTTCTTAATCTGTCTTTTTTTGTCACTTCAATACAGTTTCTCCAGAATTTAATCCCACTAGCTTGTACTTTACTTTTGTCTCTTCCTTTCATAACCCAGGTTTCTCATGCACATGTCAGTGTCGGGACATACTATGACTGGTATATAACCTTTTTACTGATTTGGGGTGAAACGTCCCCTTAGAAAAATTAATGAATTACTGTGCTGATACACCTCTCACGTTATTTGAGTTTCAAACAGCTGAGCAGAACTGAACGTAATCAGATATTTCTCTCTTTACTTATCCTGATCAACACTAAACTCACACACAACATTTTTAGCGCAACGCAATCTGACTTTCAATAATCCCTACAAAAGAATGCCCCTGACCAACAATAACCTATATCTTACATGAATCACTTACCTCACAAAAATCTTCGTTACTCGAACTACTGCAATACAGCGAGCGCCAATACTGCCAGCTAAATAAAAGATTCTAACTAGTGAAGGCACTGACTACTGATAGGCATAGTTAGCAAATGAAAGATTTTGATAGAGAACAAACAATGTATTTACCTTAATAATATTCAACAGTCATTATATATATATAAATCAGTTCATGATACACAGTACGGCAAATTTACTCTTTCTGATGGACACACGTCCAGATCGTCCGCTTTCAAAATTCTGCCATCTCTCTCCCCACATCCACCACTGCTGGTGGCTCACCTCCAACCGCGCAACGGTACGCGCTGTTCACATCCAACTGCCCAACACTACAATAGCGAATATTCCATCAATGCCAACCAGCCACTGACTGCACACAGCACAGCCAGTGATTTTCATACAGAGCACTACGTGACGTTACCAACATAAAAACCTGAACAGCCTACTTACAGGGGTACATCCTTGCTCCATATCAGGCTTCTGACACTCACCACAAATGCTTCTGCTTTTCTCCCCCGCTCGTTTGTTTCTCTGTCGCTTTTTTCCATCTTCCTGTATCAGGCTTGCTAGGTACTTGAAACTCTCCACTCTCCTCAATCGTTCCCCACCAATTGTTATTCCAGTTCTTGCTCTCTCCTTCTTTCTTGTTGTGATAATCATCTCACTCTTACTCATACTAAATTTCTTCCCATATTCTTGTACTGTTCGTTCCCATACTACCAACTACTCTTGTACTTCCTCCTCCTTATTGTCCCAAATCATCAGATCATCTGCAAACACCATAGCTTTCATATTCCTTTCACCAGGTACTTGTCCTACTGTACTCATTATATCATCCATATCGACAATAAAGAGTAATGGTGTAAGTGCACTTTCCTGCCTCGAGCCATTCTTCTGTTCAATCCAGTCACCACGGAATCACCCTGTAGAAATCTTACATACTTGTACTCTACATAAAAATACGTGGTCGTTGCTGTAATTACTTTACCTTGCGCCAACTACAAGGGAAGTGCCGCGAACACAGAGTGCCATTATATGTGGCTTTTGTTGACCTCAACAAAGCCTTTGGCACCGTCAGTAGGGAGGGACTCTACAGCATATTGGAAAAAATTGGATGTCCCCCGACTTTGGTGTCTTTAATAAGATCTTTTCACTTTTTGGAATTTTCCTCTCGGGTCTGCTCCAAGTGGCTTTCGAGAATTGCAATGTTCGAGTACATCTGCATACTAGGAAAGATGGAAGGCTTTTCAATCTCGGTCTTCTGAAGAGTAAGACAAAGCGCTACGAGATAGTCCCTCGTGAACTCCCGTATACTGATGATGCTGCAATTGTTGCGAACTCCGCAGAAGAGCTGCAAGAGCTAGTATCAAGATTTAGTCACGCATGCCACCTATTCTCGATGAGTGTAAACAGCAGTAAGACCGTAATTATGGTTCAGCGTACTAACACAAAGCCGAATATCACACTAGATGGCACTACTCTGCAAGTCGTAGATAACTTCTGCTACCTTGGATCTACTATAGAATCAAACATGTCTGTTGACAAGGAAATTGATGCTCGAATTGGAAGAGCTACGACAACTTTTGGCAAACTCTGCACACGTGTTTGGAAAAAGAACAAACTCTCTTTGGCCACCAAAATTCTTGTGTATCGAACTTGCGTCCTCAGCATCCTTTTGTATGCATCGGAAACATGGACTCCCTATGCCAAACAAGAACGTCGCCTTAATGCTTTCCACATGCGGTGCCTGAGATCCATCCTCGGAGTAACGTGGAAGGACCGAGCGACCAACGAAGCAGTGCTATCTGAAACTAACGGCAACAGTATCTCAGCTATCTCGAAGCAGAGACGACTCCGCTGGCTGGGACACGTCCACCGTACGGATCCTGACAGATTACCACGTGAGGTGATACTTGGAGAGATCTCTACAGCCAATAGACCTGTAGGACCTCCTGTAAACGAGATATGGAGAGCTTTGGAATCGACACAAACAGATGGGAGGCACGGGCTAGCACGAGACCAGAGTGGCGTGACGATATATCATCTGGAATGTCGAAGCACGATGAAGGCTTGTTAGACAGATTGAGGCACAAAAAGCTTCGCAATGCTACCACTGCTCCTGCCTCAGCAGCCAGATACACTTGTGACAATTGCGGCAAGAGATGCCGTGCTGCCATTGGCTTGACAAGTCGTATGAAAAAATGCAACCCATAAAGACATACACTGCAACAATCATGTACCAAGATGTCGTGGCCAATATATATAATTCTGTTATCATTTTGCCATCCGATTGTTTTCTGCACGGAATCTGAATAGTGTGATGTCTTTTGCGGAGTTCTTTCGAAGTTTTCAGAACCAGAAATTTTATTTGAGAGACGGGAACTATTAACACACAGTGGTTACCATCGCTCCTGACACCTCGGCTGTACAGTTTGCTCGCGACGGGAGTCCTGGTCCACCCCCTGCCGGAGTCGGCTGCTCCGCCGCAGAGCACTTCCGCGGCACGCACGCGCCCCGCGCGCCAACGCATGCGTACAGGTAGCATTCACCTCACGCTAGATGAGGAGAACCCTACGTCATAATGACGTAACGCTACGCCATCGTGACGTAAATAACCTAAATCGACTAAATGAGTACGTATATCGATCTTTGTAGTTGTACCGATAACGTCAAAGCTAAATGTGAATACATGTGTACAAACGAAGTGGCAGGAGTTGTGTGATGTGCTCATCCCAGCTGAATGAATTATTAAATGTAATCCCAACAATTTGCGATGTTATTGTGTATTTTTGAACATAATTAATGTCTGAACGAAGGAGCCGTAACGAAATAAAAAAAGCTTGTCATTCTTTTTAAATCCGATGAATCGTGCATAAATCGTGTGGACACAAAAGTGAAGTAATTAATTATTAAGCTGCAATCAAAAGAATGTGGGATGTCATTGTGTGTTTCGTGAACGTAACGAATATCTGAATGAAGGAATCATAACGATAACGAAAGTTAAAAAAAAGTGTCTAGTCATGTTTTCAATCCGATTAATATTGAATAAATCATGTGGATAAAAACGTGAAATAGGAAGAAATTAAAGTGTTTCGTATATTTATAAAATCCAATGAATTGTACATAATTCATGTGGGCAGAAACGTTAAACTGAGAAACTGAAGTGGTTCTGAAGATGGTTTAATGTTTCTAGCAACATTCGGAACTATCTAGTTCCATTTAATTTTGCCTTCGTGTTGTAAATCAACTAAGAAAGATAGTGACATCTTTCAGACTATCTTCATGGATCTGCTCGAAAGTTCTCTCATCTCCGTTAGAGCCCATGTTCAGAACGACGTACACGCTAACAACACCGGACAATACGACAATGAAAGCACATAAACAAATAACAATGCAGATTCAAGACGCAAACAACAGTTCATATACACAGAATGCACACAACAGTCGATAGGACAACTCGTCAAACTCATGATGAGCGTGCCTACGTCACTATGACGTAGGGCTCTCCTCACCTAGCGCGAGACGAATGCTACCCCATGCGTACACGCAGACACGCGCGCGCGCGCCGCAGCCGTGCGCAACGGCCGACTTCCGCTGTCGCTGCCTGCCGCGCCAGGGCCCTGCCTGCGTGTACGCACTGCGGACAACGCGTTGTAAACAGCCGCATCGGGGCTGCCTCCAGGCGGCGGCAACTTTCCAGTTTTCGCATTCGCCGCAAACCGCCTGTTACACAGCTTCTACGTCTGCGTCTTTACTCCACAAAACACGTAACGGTGAGTGGCAAAGGGTACTTTGTATACAGTGCTAGTGTCGCCCACTTTTCCTGTTCCAGTTGTGACTGGTGCGCGGGGAGAACGATCGGATTTCACATTCGCGATATTTTTGCGAGATATACGCAGAGGGAAATATTAAGCCGGTATTCCACGATGCGCCTGACGTGTACCAGTGAAGTGTAGACGGCATGCCACCTAGCGGAGGAACGGGTGAATCTGCCAATTCAGTAGACGTTTTATCCGCCGCGGAGAAATAGGAACCGTTCTATTCTGCCACATGCGCGAAAGGTGTACGGGTGCATGTTCAAAACGCAGCGTATCGCTCGTGTTTTACTGCTTGTATTGTTTTCACCTGCGGTCAGCAAACGAGACATACATGACCTCCAGAGAAAGATGCCTATTGTGCAAGACGTTCTACGCGTTTTTCAGTGAGCAATATCTTACAAGTGCAGTAATAAAACAAATGAAACAAAACCAGAATCTGTCTTGAATGACGAAAATGACAATATTTACAAATGTATCACCTCTGTTTGCAGTAACTGGTTGCATTGTTAAATTTACAATCTACACACACATAATCAAACAATGAAAAATCCAGGATGGAATGTAACAGTATTTTGACAAGATTAGTTTCGACTCACCATATACCAGAGATGCTGAGTCGCAGATTAGGCACAACAAAAAGACTCTTACAGTTAAAGCTTTCGGCGGCCATAAGGCCTTCGTCAACAATAGACACACATACGCACACACACGACTGCAGTCGTGTGTGTGAGTTGCGTTTGTCTGTCTGTGTGTGTGTGTGTTTGTGTGTAAGCTTTAACTGTAAGAGTCTTTTTGTTGTGCCTATCTAAGACTCAGCATCTCCGCTATGTGGTGAGTAGCAACTATCCTTCTCATAATATACATTTACTTATATTACCACGACATCCCCCAAATGTACAAGGGATTGACTTCATTTGGAATATCGTCACACCAACAGTTGTAACCCATGTCAGCTTGAAACTGTATGTACATCAACTAATGGTACAAATTGTACATCTGTCTGCATATCTTAAAGCATTAACCAGTGCACTGCCCAAAACATTTACGCAGTTGTTATATTTAACAGATATAACCTTAAGAACCCCTGCTTTGGAAAGTTTGCTCTTATCCAATCTCTGCTTCCAGTCTCTCTCTCTCTCTCTCTCTCTGCCTCCAGCCTTTTATTCCTATCTGTGAATCTCAATCAAAATACGTATAATTTTACCACTGTAGCCAGCATTATTATTGTACTTAAAGTTTGCAACATGTCACTCGATTATATAAACGAATATGAAGTTTAAGCCATATAAACTTGAAAAAACCCAATTTACATATAGCTCCTGAACTGTTTATTCCAAAGTATGTGTTCAACACCTGGAAACTAAGATCACCAAATTGCTTTACAACTTTTTCTGCAATAATGTTCTTATGATGTATATTTTTTGTGCTTTGTGACAATGTTTCTCTTCTGTTATATGATCCTTTCACCTAATACTTTCCAGACTTTCCACAAAATATAACAGTATATATGTGATGTGTTGCGACAGTGTGAAACTTCCCCTTTGAATATAAAGAAAGAGTGTCCTGGTAAACTTCTGCGTTATTTGATACTGAAACAGCTGAGTAAAACTGAATGTACTCAGACATTTCTCTCTTTACTTATTCTGATCATCACTAAACTGACACACAATGTTTTTTTAGCGCAACGTAATCTGACTTTCAGTAATCCCTACAAAAGACTAGCCCTGACTGACAACAACTTATACCCTTCATGAATCACTTACCTCACAAAACTCTTCGTTACTCGAACTACTGCAATACAGTGAGCACCAATACTGCCAGCTGCATAAAAGATTCTAACTACTGAAGGCACTAACTACTGATGGGCGTATAGTTGGCAAATGAAAGATTTTGATAGAGAAGAAACAATGTGTTTACCTTAATGGTGTTCAAATGTCATAATATATATATATAAATTCTTGACATCTATTTTGACAAATTTCCTTTTTCTGGCAGACACACGTCCAGATCGCCTGCTCAAAACTCCGCCATCTCTCTCTCCACATCCACCACTGCTGGCGGCTCACCTCCAACTGCCCGACGCTACGCGCTGTTCGCATCCAACTGCCCAACACTACACAAGCAAATATTCCAACGATGAGTCCAACCACCCACAGACTATGAGAGGTTCCATGCCCTCTTTGGCATGTCGCCTCTGATTTTCATCAATTTTATTAATGTTCTATGTCACTGCACGATGGTAACAGACCGAATACGGTTACTGTAATGAGAGTATTTGTACTGAGAACTCAGAAAATACTTTTCATCGATTCCTATGCATTTTGTTTTACGTCCCTTCCTTCCTCTACCATAACCTATCGGGTATGGAACCGAGGGTAGCGAGCGATACTCGAGTACTCTTCAGACGAGGGTTTTGTAAGCTGCTTTCTTCGTGCGTGGGCTGCGATTTAAGAGGACTCTTCCAATGAATCCGACTCTCGTGTCTGCCTTATCTGCGATTAGTTTTACGTAGTCGTTCCACTTTAAATCGCCCCGTATGAATATTGCCAGATACTTTGTTGACTTGACTGCTTCCAGTGATTGTTCTGCGTGATCATCCAGTAATGGACATTTCTCCCTATTTACGAGCAATACGCTACATTTATTTATGTTCTGGTACAACAAACAATTCGTGCACCAAACGACGATTCTATACAGGTGTTCGTGTACTGCGCCACAATCCTCTAGCGTCGCGACTTCTCCGTATAGAACAGCATCATCACCCGCGAATAGCCTCATCCAACATCCCACGCTAACCATTAGGGCAGTGGCTGGCAACCTCTTTAGTCAAAAGAGGCCATATATCAACAGCACAACGACTGAAATTTCTTTTAAGAGCCAAACTTTTTACACCTTAACTATATACGTACATACGTTGTTATTAACTTCATTTGAGTACTGCTAATCTGTTTTTTTTTAACCACATTAATCTGATACAGTAGCAGAGGTCTACCATTTCCAATTTTCCCGTCCACACTCATCTACCTCCTTTCGTAAATCCTCTCCATATGTCCAAACCATCTCGACATACCTTCGTCAGTACTCGGCAATACATCATCTTACACTCCACAACCGTCCCTAAAATCAATGTAACAAACTTTACTTGAAGTTTTAAATCTTAGTTAGACCTTACATACGTTGAATAAAACTTGATATTACACTTCATAACAAAATTAGATTGTAAACTTTCCATAAAATTAAATCATGACAGTGACTGAGTAAATCTCATGTCAACAACGGCCTTACGTCTGCTTGGAAAGTTTGGATGAATCAGTTTTCTATGTTGTTTTTAATTTTAGGTAAGATTGCTGGTTCTCAATTTACTTTTGATAAGGTTCATGCCTTAAGTCACCAGACAGTCACACGGCAACCAGAGCCGTTATCGTCTTATGAGTACTGATAGTACTTATAAGTACTGATAGTATGCCGTGTTCGCATCGACCATCTCTTTATAAAATGGTTCAAATGGCTCTGAGCACTATGGGACTCAACTGCTGTGGTCATAAGTCCCCTAGAACTTAGAACTACTTAAACCTAACTAACCTAAGGACATCACACACATCCATGCCCGAGGCAGGATTCGAACCTGCGACCGTAGCGGTCGTGCGGTTCCAGACTGTAGCGCCTTTAACCGCTCGGCCACTCCGGCCGGCTCATCTCTTTATAAGTATGCTGTACTGATGGAGGTGATATTTTAATTTTAACTACTGACGACGCCTTTGGCACGATTGTTTTATGCAACTTCACAGCAGGATGTGATTTTAGCGTAATTTTGCTTCTGATGAAGGTGTATTTAGATATACCGAAACCGTGGTCAAGGATTTCATAAATCTTAATCCTGCAACTATTTGGCTGTTATCATTTACTGTATTAGAGAGAGATTATATATATATATATATATATATATATATATATATATATATATATATATATATATATACGTCTGATAAACCCCTAACCCTAAGAAATGTTTCTCTCCTTCATACCTCCTCTGTGTTACCACAGATGTATCACTGATCTCATTTTTTCGGCGACTGCAGTACACGTGACATGCCTATTTGCTTCCATCGCTCTGGGTGTAATGTGTAAGTTCCCTGCGCAGAAAACAGCACGTTGATCGTGAGTCCTTTATCCTGAGGCTGTAGGAGACCCTTAGCGAGGAACCGTTATTTTAGAAATAACTAAGTTTCCAATGCTTGCTTATACGGGCTGCCACTCGCTTTTTATTAGAAGGACACGAGAAACTACACAACTACATTACCACTTTAGAGTCACAATTTCTGTTCTTCAGGAAATTAATGAACTGAGTATTTTACGTAATTACCATCATACTGTTCTCAGTTACATGTCTGAATAACCACATTGCCAATAAAGTCTTGACACTGACTGCGACACACAGCATGTCTGTCCTACGAGACTACCCAACGAGCTCTCACGTTTATAAACTGGACATTGCAAATTAGGTCTTAAATGATACTTCGCCAGCCATCCAATGTAGGCACGATCCGAAGATCCCCGAAATGCTTTGTCTGCATTTTCGTCAAGCAGTTGTTTATTATTCTGCTGGTTATTAATGGCAGATTAACTATCTTTTGGTTCAAGAAATCGATTTTTTAAAATTGTATTTTTCGATCGATAAAAGTGTTTGGAATCCACCCCTGAAACGGTTTTTCCGAATACGGAAAGGAAATGTTTGCTATTCACGGTTGAACAAAAAAAAAAAGCACCTGCCTGAAATCGGCCTTTTTCACGGACCAGTTTTTTTCTTTCGGAGGACGAGTTATTGTACCGGTGCTTGGGAGCAAACACACAGAATTCAAATGAAAGTTTGAACGCGTGTGTTTGGAAGTTAGCCCCCAAGCATTTGCATTCTGCTGCGAAGACTGTGGAGAGTGCGACTTTCCTGGCAGTGAGCAGCTTCAACGAAGGGTATTCAGCAATTCTGAAGACCGTGACAACGATGGACGTCACCCTGGGACCCTATTCGACGCAGTTCGCTAAGCATTCGGACGACCACCGGATTCAGGCGGCATAAAACCGCTTGTCACCGGCCGTACGAGCGGCTCTGGAGCAGCGCAGGATGGCCCAGATTGAGTAGAACGCCCTCTGTGAGCAAGAGGAAGGACTAGTTTATGGGCCCGGAATAGCAGACTGAAAGTAAGTTGCATAATGTTGTATTTATATGTAGTTAAAACTTCAAACGCCTTTTCCTCGAAATGACTTTCTTTTTATCGCGCGGTGTGGTAACTTCAAATCTACTGAACCGATTGGCATGATTCTTTGTTTCCGACGAAGCTAACTAAATTGTCTAGGAGTTGTACCACTTTTATTCCGATCCATCAACTAACAATATTTTTACTTGGCCGACGAAGTCGGAAAATCGATGAAAAGCCCCTATTTTTTTCAAATGGCCGCCATTTTGTTTCCTATAATCCAAATAACTTAAGCGAGGTACAAATCCTAAAGAACCTTATATACTTCGCTAACGTCAACTTAATTTTGATTTCAGACGAGCCGGCTGACCTGTGACATACCGTGCGTGGAGGTCTACATCAAAATTTTGTTTCGTTCCGACGGCACTTCCGCCTTTGCTCTTAGACATTGCCGGTCGAAAAAATTCCAGTTTGTAGAGGAAATATCAATAAACATTTTGACCAAATTTGACATTGATATCAGTAACACATCCTGAGAAAAAAATTCTGTAAGATCATGCTTTTTTTCGGGCCAAAGATAGTAAACCTCCCCTTAATACTTGTTAGGCCTAAATAGTGGAATGATAGCACGTTATTGAGAGATGTTTTAATTTGAAATTCAAGTAAATATGCTGTTTAGTTTTCGTAATATAATAATATAAGATTATCATTTTGGCGCGCAACTTCCGGACGCAGAAGCCAGTCGCGGGGGAGGACCAGAATTTGGGCCGTCTTTCTCACGACACCAAACCATCTACCATCTGTATCTCACACCACGTTACGTTATCTTGCCACTTCTGCCTTCTAAACTGCTCTAAGAAGAGCTCGTTTTACCTGAATATGATGGCTGGAAAGTCAGAAATATTACAAACACATGGTGGCTGGTTGAATGGGTTATCTCCATAGGCATATAGATTAAGGGAAATACACTACTGCCCATTAAAATTGCTACACCACGAAGACGACGTGATACAGACGCGAAATTTAACCGACTGGAAGAAGATGCTGTGATATGCAAATGATTAGCTTTTACGAGCATTCACACGAGGTTGACGACGGGGGCGACATCTACAACGTGCTGACATCAGGAAAGTTTCCAAACGATTTCAAGTACACAAACAGCTGTTCACCGACGTTCCCTGGTGAAACGTCGTTGTGATGCCTCGTGTAAGGAGGAGAAATGCGTACCATCACGTTTCCGACTTTAATGAAGGTCGGATTGTAGATTATAGAAATTGCTGTTCATCGTATCGCAACATTGCTGCTTGCATTGGTCAAGATCCAATGACTGTTAGCAGAATATGGAATCGGTGGGTTCAGGAGAGTAATACTAAACGCCGAGCTGGATCCCAACGGCCTATCACTAGCAGTCGAGATGACAGGCACCTTATCGGCATGGCTGTAACGGATCTCGCAGCCACGTCTCGATCCCTGAGTCAACAGATGGGGACGTTTGCAAGACAACAACCATCTGCACGAACAGTTCGACGACGTTTGCAGCAGCATGGACTATCAGCTCGGAGAACATGGCTGCCGTTACCCATGACGCTGCATCACGGACAGGAGCGCCTGCGATGGTGTACTCAACGACGAACCTGGGTGCACGAATGGCAAAACGGCATTTTTTCGGATGAATCGAGGTCCTGTTTACAGCATCATGATGGTCGCATCCGTGTTTGGCGACATCACGGTGAACGCACATTGGAAGTGTGTATTCGTCATCGCCATACTGGCGTATCACCCCGCGTGATGGTATGGGGTGCCGTTGGTTACACGTCTCGGTCACCTCTTGTTCGCATTGACGGCACTTTGAACAGTGGACGTTACATTTCAGATGTGTTACGACCCGTGGTTCTACCCTACATTCGATCCCTGCGAAACCCTACATTTAAGCTGGATAATGCACGACCGCATGTTGCAAGTCCTGTACGGGCCTTTCTGGATACAGAAAATGTTCGACTGCTGCCCTGGCCAGCACATTCTCCTGATCTCTCACCAATTGAAAACGTCTGGTCAATGGCGGCCGAGCAACTGGCTCGTCACAATACGCGAGTCACTACTCTTGATGAACGGTGGTATCGTGTTGAAGCTGCATGGTCAGCTGTACCTGTACACGCCATCCGAGCTCCGTTTGACTCAATGCCCAGGCGTATCAAGGCCGTTATTACGGTCAGAGGTGGTTGTTCTGGGTACTGATTTCTCAGGATCTACGCACGCAAATTGCGTGAAAATGTAATCACATGTCAGTTCAAGTGTAATATATTTGTGCAATGGATACCCGTTTATCATCTACATTTCTTCTAGGTGTAGCTATTTTAATGGCCAGTAGTGTACAAAAGTTGACGATTGTGAACTACGCGGGAGTTGGGTACAATTGGGGGAAACGCCGCATCGCGGTCTGGTGAGGTCAGGCCACGTCCCACAAGGCGGACCCCGGGCCTTGGGTCAAAGCTCCCAGCAGCGTGATACGGCCGGCCCGCGCTTGTCTGTCAGGACACACGCAGCCACGCACGCACGCACTTCCTCCGCCAGTACAGCTGCCGCTCTCAGCCATAAACTCCGCACTCACCAGCAATCACTGCTCAAGCTCATCCACTAAAATTTCGGGAGATCAGCCGCATAAACTTCGTTTCTTCTTTTCGTAATGTTTCGGCCGTACTTCTTCCGCTCATCTTCAGAGTGAGACAATTGAACCAACACTAAGCTACAGTACTTGTTCCGTCACATTTAACCAAAGAAAATACAAAGTACTTCTAAACTGACTGTGTTGCTGCGCGGTCGACCTACGGTGGGCTATCGAGGTGTCGTTATTTAGCTGTACAGTAGCGGCCACTTTGTACGTTTACTAAAGAAAGCGCCGGATCCCACGGTTTGTTTAGCCTCAAACCGGTATCTATGTCAATTAAATTCTTCTCCAACTGAATTTCAAATGCTTCTTTCACCACCGAGTCCCCAACAGGTGACGTCGACACTAGAATATCGACATTATCATCCCGCACATAGTGTGGCTCGTATGGATGTAGCGCTGTGCCACAGCCGATTTATTGGGCTGTTAAGATCCAGGTGTAGCTGCGACGTTCCATGCATCTTTCACGGACTGTACGATGATGATGATGGTTATTACACTACTGGCGATTAAAATTGCTACACCAAGAAGAAATGGAGATGATAAACGGGTATTCATTGGACAAATATGTTATACTGGAACTGACATGTGATTACATTTTCACGCAATTTGCGTGCATAGATCCTGAGAAATCAGTTCCCAGAACAACCACCTCTGGCCGTAATAACGGTCTTGATACTCCTGGGCATTGAGTCAAACAGAGCTTCGATGGCGTGTACATGTACAGCTGCCCATGCAGCTTCGACACGATACCACAGTTCATCAAGAGTAGTGACCGGCGTATTGTGACGAGCCAGTTGCTCGGCCACCATTGACCAGACGTTTTCAATTAGTGAGAGATCTGGAGAATGAGCTGGCTAGGGCAGCAGTCGAACATTTTCTGTATCCAGAAAGGCACGTACAGGACCTGCAACATACGGTGGTGCATTATCCTGCCGAAATGTAGGGTTTCGCCGGGATTGAATGAAGGGTAGAGCCACGGGTCGTAACACATCTGAAATGTAACGTCCATTGTTCAAAGTGCCGTCAAGGCGAACAAGAGGTGACAGAGACGTGTAACCAATGGCACCCCATACCATCACGCGGGGTGATACGCCAGTATGACGATGAAGAATACACGCTTCCAATGTGCATTCACCGCGATCTCGTCAAACACGGATGTGGCCATCATGATGCTGTAAACAGAACCTCGATTCATCCGAAAAAATGACGTTTCGCCATTGGTGCACCCAGATTCGTCGTTGAGTACACCATCGCAGGCGCTCCTGTCTGTGATGCAGCGTCAAGGGTAACCGCAGCCACGGTCTCCGAGCTGATAGTCCATGCTGCTGCAAACGTCGTCGAACTGTTCGTGCAGACGGTTGTTGTCTTGCAAACGTCCCCATCTATTGACTCAGGCATCGAGACGTGGCTGCACGATCCGTTACAGCCATGCGGATAAGATGCCTGTCATCTCGACTGCTACTGATACGGGGCCGTTGGGATCCAGCACGGCGTTCCGTATTATCCTTCTGAATCCACCGATTACATATTCTGCTAACAGTCATTGGATCTCGACCAACGAGAGCAGCAATGTCGCGATACGATAAATCGCAATCGCGATAGGATACAATCCGACCTTTAACAAAGTATCAAATAATAGGCCATATTCAAACTTAGAAAACAAAATTAACTGCAGGAAATGCGTCCAGTCACAATTATTTGTACCTAGGCACGTATTAAATGCATCTACACTACTGGCCATTAAAATTGGTACAACAACGAAGGTGACGTGCGACAGACGCGAAATTTAACCGACAGGAAGAAGGTGTTGTGGTATGCAAATGATTAGCTTTTCAGAGCATTCTCACAAGGTTGGCGCCGGTGGCGACACCAACAACGTGCAGACATGAGGAAAGTTTCCAACCGATTTCACAAACAGCAGTTGACCGGCGTTGCCTGGTGAAATGTTGTTGTGATGCCTCGTGTAAGGAGGAAAAATGCGTACCATCAAGTTTCCGAGTTTGATAAAGGTCGGACTGTAGCCTATCGCGATTGCGGTTTATGGTATCGCGACATTGCTGCTCGCGTTGGTCGCGATCCAATGACTGTTAGCAGAATATGGAATCGGTGGGTTCAGGAGGGTAATACGGAACGCCGTGCTGGATCCCAACGGCCTCGTATCACTAGCAGTCGAGATGACAGGCATCTTGTCCGCATGGCTGTAACGGATTGTGCAGCCACGTCTCGATGCCTGAGTCAACAGATGGGGACGTTTGCAACACAACAACCGTCTGCACGAACAGTTCGACGACGTTTGCATCCGTGTTTGGCGACATCGCGGTGAACGCACATTGGAAGTGTGTATTCGTCATCGCCATACTGGCGTATCACCCCGCGTGATGGTATGGGGTGCCGTTGGTTACACGTCTCGGTCACCTCTTGTTCGCATTGACGGCACTTTGAACAGTGGACGTTACATTTCAGATGTGTTACGACCCGTGGCTCTACCCTTCATTCGATCTCTGCGAAACCCTGCATTTCAGCAGGATAATGCACCACCGTATGTTGCAGGTCCTGTACGGGCCTTTCTGGATACAGAAAATGTTCGACTGCTGCCCTAGCCAGCTCATTCTCCAGATCTCTCACCAATTGAAAACGTCTGGTCAATGGCGGCCGAGCAACTGGCTCGTCACAATACGCGAGTCACTACTCTTGATGAACTGTGGTATCGTGTTGAAGCTGCATGGGCAGCTGTACCTGTACACGCCATCCAAGCTCTGTTTTACTCAATGCCCAGGCGTATCAAGACCGTTATTGCAGCCAGAGGTGGTTGTTCTCGGTACTGATTTCTCAGGATCTGTGCACCCAAATTGCGTGAAAATGTAATCACATGTCAGTTCTAGTATAATATATATGTCCAATGAATACCCGTTTATCATCTGTATTTCTTCTTGGTGTAGCAATTTTAATGGCCAGTAGTGTAAATTAATGGATGGGGGAAGTACGCGTTTCATACATCAGACAATATGCCTACAACACGCACACTGCTCAGTCAAAACAACATGACCGCAACATTCTGTGACAACCAGCGTCATCAGTTGCAGACGAACAGCAGCCGCAATAGAGAATTATGGCCTCCATGCGTGGACTGCCGCTAACACCGCAACACAAACGGCTGTGCTTGGAGCGGTGCCGTCACCAGGAATGGTGTCGTATTGTGTCCAGTGATGAACTGCGGTTCTCGGCGAGTGTGGCGGCCATCTCGGTCGAGGTCCAGTTCCAGTTCTCGCAGTGTTTTGGGGAGTCACGGCCATGCTACTCCCGGCGACGTGGTGTGAATATCCACCAGGTCACTACTCGCAGTGTCAGAGAGAACTCTGATAGAAGCAACATAAGTTACAACATCCTGTGTCCTCGTGTGTCGCCTATCAATCGACAATATCTTGGTGCCATTTTCCAACATGACAATGCTCGGTCAAATATGGCATGTGACTGTGAAATACCTGCCTGACGTTCTGTTACTCCTGTGGCCAGTACGATCCCCAGATCTGTCGCCGAGAGAACACGTGCGAGAGCAACTGGACATCAACTACATCCCAGGGACAGTGTCCACAATACAGAGGATTGTTTACAAAAGTTGTGGGCCAGCTCGCCTCAAGGGAGGATACGATACCCTCCGAACTGAATTAGTTCATCGATCAGGGCCAGAAGAGGCCAGAGGGCCATACTAATAAGCAGGCGCGTTCTGTGAAGTTCCTCATAAGTCTGAGTCGATTTTGCACTGAAGAGCCAAAGAAAATGGTGCACCTATCTCATACCGTGTAGGGCGGCCGTGACCACGCAGTAGTGCCGCAACACGACGTGCCATGGACTCGACTAATGTCTGACGTAGTGCTGGAGGAAATTGACACCACGAATCATGCAAGGCTGTCCATAAAGCCGTAAGAGTACGATGCAGTGGAGATCTCTTCTGAACAGCACGTTGCAAAGCATCCCAGATATGCTCAATAATGTTCATGCCTGGGGAGTTTGGTGACCAGCGGAATGGTTAAGATCAGAAGAGTGTTCCTGGAGCCACGTTGTACGAATTCTGGACCTGTGGCGTGTCGCATTGGCCTGCTTGAATTTCCAAGTCCGCCGGAATGTACAATGGATGAAGGTGATCAGACAGGATGCTTATGTACGTGTCACCTGTCAGAGTCGTATCTAGACGTATCAGGGATTCCACGTCACTCCAACTGCACACGTCCCACACCATTAGAGAGCCACCACCAGCTTGAACAGTCCCCTGCTGACATGCACGGCCCATCGGTTCACGAGGTTGTCTCCATACCCATACACGTCCATCCGCTCGATACAGTTTTAAACGAGACTCGTCCGACCAGGCAACACAGTTCTAGTCATCAACAGTCCAATCTCGATGTTGACGGGCGCAGGCGAGGCGTAAAGTTTTGTGTCGCGCAGTTCAAAAATGGCTCTGAGCACTA
Organism: Schistocerca nitens; assembly: GCF_023898315.1. Classification (NCBI taxonomy): domain Eukaryota; kingdom Metazoa; phylum Arthropoda; class Insecta; order Orthoptera; family Acrididae; genus Schistocerca; species Schistocerca nitens. Next base: position 20,463,765 of record NC_064623.1, on the reverse strand, counting down.
TGGGACTTAACATCTGAGGTCATCAGTCCCCTAGAGCTTAGAACTACTTAAACCTAACTAACCTAAGGACATCACACACATCCATGCCCGAGGCAGGATTTGAACCTGCGACCGTAGCGGCCTTGCGGTTCCAGACTGCAGCACCTAGAACCGCACGGCCACTTCGGCCGGCTGTCGTGCAGTCATCAAGTGTACACCAGTGGGCCTTTCGCTCCGAAAGTCCATATCGATGATTTTTCGTTGAATGGTTCGCACGCGGACACTTGTTGATGGACCGGCATTGAAATCTGCAGCAATTTGCGAAAGGGTTGCGCTTCTGCCTCGTTCAACGATTCTCTTCAGTCGTCGTCGGTCCTGTTCTTGCAGGATCTTTTTCCGGCTGCAGCGATGTCGGAGATTTGATGTTTTACCCGATTTCTGATATTCACGGTTCACTCGTGAAACGGCCGTACGGAAACTCGCCACTTTATCGCTACCTCGGAGACGATGTTTCCCATCGGTCTTGCGCCGACTATAACACACGTTCAAACTCAGTTAAATGTTGATAACCTGCCATTGTAGTAGCAGTGACCGATCTAACAACTGCGACAGACACTTGCTGTCTTATATAGGCGATGCTGACCGCACCGCCGTATTCTGCCTGTTTACATATTTCTGTATTTGAATACGCATGCCTATAGCAGTTTATTTGGCGTTTCAGTGTCTAATAATCAGAACCACATATCACACCCTTTCATCGCGTGTAGTTTCATTTCTTTCAACCTCCGTTTGTGGATGCTTCAGTCCTTTTATCAGGCAGTGTCGAGTGAAGCCATGTCCTAATTTCGTAATGACTGTTGCTGAAGATGTAGCTGGCACTAAGTCGAGAGATTTTTCAAAATTTATGAATCCGGAGCGAAGCGGTAAGTCGTTCTCGCTGGTTCGTTCACGACTTGAAAATTGTTCGTCGCGCTACATCCACTTCTAAAGCCAGCTTGTTCCGTCGCCCAGTGACAATCTAGCGTTTCTGTTGTCAAGGCGGTTGATATAAAAAGCAGTTATCCGACACGAGTGTTTGATATCTCATAATGACAATAGGTTTGTTACGTCAATGCCATTTGCTTTCGGAATAAGTTTCTCAGCCGACACTCATGCGAGCTGACGTAAAACGATAGCAAGCTCAGAAGAGATGTCTTCTGGGTAGATGTAGATTGCGCGATAAGATAAATTTCCACTTGATCAGACCGTACATAGGCAAATTAAGAAGTAATAACGGTTTTATCTTTGATAATATGACACAAAATGGGATTTCGTTTGGTATAATACGTAGAGAAACATGATTTACAAGTCGACCAACTAGCAGGTGCGTCAGCTTATCTACTGAATGTTACAAACAAGTTCTTTTCAGTTTGTCGAGTCTTTTAGCCTTTAAACTTCGTTATGTTGATTTGTAAATTATATAACCACACATAACACTGTCATAAGTGTGGAACTGTTGTTAGAATCAAAGATGTGTTCCTCTTTCGGAGAAATGTACGAACACGCGAGACGCCTTATCTTAGAAGATAAATTGAAGAAAGAAAAAATTATGATTATAACATTTGTAGACTCAGAGAAAGCGTTTAGCAATGTTTCCTCGCATATACTTTTTGAAGTTGTGAAGGTAGTAGGGATAAAATACAGACAGAGAAAGTTAACCGGACTGCAGTTACAAGAATCGAATGACGTGAAAGGAAAGCTGTAGTGGATGTGAGAACAGAGACAGCATTTAACCTCTTACCAACATTGTTCAGTCTGTACGTTAAGCAAAGTGTGCAGTAACTAAATTGAAATTTGCAAAGAGAATTAAAGTCCAGGGAGAATAACTTAAAACTCTGAGATTTTCGAGTGACACTGTAATTCTGTTTCAGGCGCTAAACGAGTTGAAAGAGCGGTTGGACGGAACGTATAGTGTCTTGAAAAGAGTTTATAGGATGAACATCAGGAAAAGTAAAACGAGAGTAATAGAATGTAGTCGAAACAAATCATACAACTCCGCGGGCATTAGTGTACGAAATACGACGCTAAAAGTAACAGATGAGTTTTGCCATTTGGGCAGCAAAATAATAACGACGGTCGAAGCAGAGTGTATATACAATGTAGACTGGGAATGGCAAGAAAGAGAGTCAAAACGCCTTCACACCACGAAGGAAATATCCGAATGGGTCGGAAATCTGTGATGTGATGTAGATAGAGAGACAAACAAATGATTACAGCTTCAGAAAAAACTGGATGACTTATTCAAGAGAAAGAGCTTCATAAATTGAGCAAGTTATTAACGCGTTGTCGATCTTCTGATGGGAATTGTTGGATTCTTCCTGGGGGATATTGTGCCAGATTTTGTCTAAGTGCCGCGTTACATCGCCAATATTTCGAGCGGGTTGGAGAGTCCTGCTCGTAGTGATCCAAAAGATTTCAGTTGGGGAGAGATCCGGCGACCTTTCTGGTCAAGGTAGGATTTGGCAAGCACGTAGACAAACACCTGTGTGCGGGCGGGCATTATCTTGCTGAGATGTAAGCCACTGGTTGGCTCCCCATTAAGGGTAACAAAACGGGGCGTAAAATGCCATCGTCGTACCCGTGGGCTGTAAAGCTGCCAACCAGAGGTGTCCTACTGTTAGAAGGAATGCCACACGAGACCATCACTCCCGTCTATAGGGCCTTACGTTGGGCGACAGTGAGGTTGATGTTCCACCAGTGTCTGGGGCCACTTCATACACGTCTTTGGCGTGCAGTCTCAGGACCGAAGTGAAACTGTCTTCAGTGGTGAGTCCCGTTTCGAACTGAGCCCGATGAGCAAAGAAGAGGTGTTTGGAGACGCTGCAGACAGCGGTGGGATTCCAAAATGACTGTCGCCTGCCATGCGCCCCGACAACCAGGAGTGGTGGTCTGGGATGCCATTTCTTTTCACAGCAGGACCTCTATGGTTGTCATCAGCGGCACCCTTACAGCACAGCGGTACGTCGACGATATTTTACGACCCGTTTTGTTGTCCTTCATGAGGAGCCATCATGAGCTAACATTTCAGCAAGGTAATGCCCTCCTGCATACGGCTACAGTTTATGCTGGTTCGCTTGGCTAGCAAGGACACAGGATCTCTCCCCAATTGAGAATGTTTGGAGCATTATGGACAGGGCCCTCCAACCACCTCGGCAGTTTGACGATCTAGAGCGCCAATTCTGGAACACGTATTATGTTCGAGTATAATGACTTATCTGGAGACTAGAAATCTACTCTGTAGGAATCAGCATGGGTTTCGAAAAAGACGATCGTGTGAAACCCAGCTCGCGCTATTCGTCCACGAGACTCAGAGGGCCATAGACACGGGTTCACAGGTACATGCCGTGTTTCTTGACTTCCGCAAGGCGTTCGATACAGTTCCCCACAGTCGTTTAATGAACAAAGTATGAGCATATGGACTATCAGACCAGTTGTATGATTGTATTGAAGAGTCCTAGATAACAGAACGCAGCATGTCATTCTCAATGGAGAGAAGTCTTCCGAAATAAGAGTGATTTCAGGTGTGCCGCAGGGGAATGTCATAGGACCGTTGCTATTCACAATATACATAAATGACCTTGTGGATAACATCCGAAGTTCACTGAGGCTTTTTGCGGATGATGCTGTGGTACATCGAGAGGTTGTAACAATGGAAAATTGTACTGAAATGCAGGAGGATCTGCAGCGAATTGACGCATGGTGTAGGGAATGGCAACTGGATCTCATTGTAGACAAGTGTAATGTGCTGCGAATACATAGAAAGAAAGATCCCTTATCATTTAGCTACAATATAGCAGGTCACCAACTGGAAGCAGTTAATTCCATAAATTATCTGGGAGTACGCATTAGGAGTATTTAAAATGGAATGAACATATAAAATTAATCGTCGGTAAAGTATATGCCAGACTGATATTCATTGGAAGCATCCTAAGGAAATGCAATCCGAAAACAAAGGAAGTAGGTTACAGTACACTTGTTCGCCCACTACTTGAATACTGCTCAGCAGTGTGGGATCCGTCCAGATAGGGTTGATAGAAGAGATAGAGAAGATCCAACGGAGAGCAGCGCGCTTCGTTACAGGATCATTTAGTGCAAGAGAGACGCTCAGTAGCTCGGTACGGGCTCTTGTTGAAGTTTCGAGAACATACCTTCACCCAGCACTCAAACGCTATATTGCTCCCTCCCACGTATATCTCGCGAAGAGGCCGTGAGGATAAAATCGCAGAGATTAGAGCCCACACAGAGGCATGCCGACAATCCTTCTTTCCACGAACAATACGAGACTGGAATAGAAGGGAGAACCGATAGAGGTACTCGAGGTACGCTCCGCCGCACACCGTCAAGTGGCTTGCGGAGTATGGATGTAGATGTAGACGTAACATGAGACAATATACCTCAGGAGAACATCCACCAAATCTACCAATGAATGACAACTGGAATAACCGCTTGCCTAAGGGCCAGAGGTTGGCTCAAATGGCTCTGAGCACTATGGGACTCAACTGCTGTGGTCATAAGTCCCCTAGAACTTAGAACTACTTAAACCTAACTAACCTAAGGACATCACACACATCCATGCCCGAGGCAGGATTCGAACCTGCGACCGTAGCGGTCGCGCGGTTCCAGACTGTAGCGCCTTTAACCGCTCGGCCACTCTGGCCGGCGCCAGAGGTTGGCCAGAGCGTTGTTAACATGCTTTGTTTGTGAAGCACTTTCTCTTATTTAAATCATCCAGTTTTCCTGACACTGTAATCATTTGTCTGCCTGTAAATGTACATCTAGCGATTTCTGTCGTTTTTTTTTTTTCGTCGAAGAGTGTATTTTTCCCCAGAGTGGCACGATAAAATGCAGTTAAGACAAGAAGAGAAGAGAAGGTTTCAAAATGTGGTTTATGCATGGTAATGTTGAATTTTAGACGGGTAGGTCCGATAAGGAAAGAGGATATACCAAATCTAATTGGGGAGGAATGAAATCAGCGGGAAAATATAACTAAAAGAATGGGTTGGTTGGTGGGACTCACCCTGGCGGATCGAGGAACTGGCAGATTGATGGAGGAAGACTGGGGGCTAAAAGCTGTAGAGGGAGACTGGGACATGAATGCGGTGTACCGATTCAAAGTGGATGTAGGTTGGACTGACTACTGAGAGCAGACAGTTGAAAGGCGGAGCATCTCTACCTTTTCAAAAAAGAAGAAAGAGATTCATAGATCATGACAAAAGGTTAAAAGACATTAAAAAAGTATATAGCGTCTCGGGGCATATCAAAAAATTGTTTAAAATCTGCGACTTTCTTACAAAAACTGAGCGAAAATTTAAAAGTAAAACATGAAAAGCAGTATAATCGTTTGCGGCAGTAATATTATAAAACAATTGCCCAAGTGCGAGTAATACACACGCACTGACGGTTCGTACAAGCTTAATTTTCCATATACGTAATTTGCAAAAAGGCGGACCCATCCTTGATTCACCTTATGTACACTCCTGGAAATGGAAAAAAGAACACATTGACACCGGTGTGTCAGACCCACCATACTTGCTCCGGACACTGCGAGAGGGCTGTACAAGCAATGATCACACGCACGGCACAGCGGATACACCAGGAACCGCGGTGTTGGCCGTCGAATGGCGCTAGCTGCGCAGCATTTGTGCACCGCCGCCGTCAGTGTCAGCCAGTTTGCCGTGGCATACGGAGCTCCATCGCAGTCTTTAACACTGGTAGCATGCCGCGACAGCGTGGACGTGAACCGTATGTGCAGTTGACGGACTTTGAGCGAGGGCGTATAGTGGGCATGCGGGAGGCCGGGTGGACGTACCGCCGAATTGCTCAACACGTGGGGCGTGAGGTCTCCACAGTACATCGATGTTGTCGCCAGTGGTCGGCGGAAGGTGCACGTGCCCGTCGACCTGGGACCGGACCGCAGCGACGCACGGATGCACGCCAAGACCGTAGGATCCTACGCAGTGCCGTAGGGGACTGCACCGCCACTTCCCAGCAAATTAGGGACACTGTTGCTCCTGGGGTATCGGCGAGGACCATTCGCAACCGTCTCCACGAAGCTGGGCTACGGTCCCGCACACCGTTAGGCCGTCTTCCGCTCACGCCCCAACATCGTGCAGCCCGCCTCCAGTGGTGTCGCGACAGGCGTGAATGGAGGGACGAATGGAGACGTGTCGTCTTCAGCGATGAGAGTCGCTTCTGCCTTGGTGCCAATGACGGTCGTATGCGTGTTTGGCGCCGTGCAGGTGAGCGTCACAATCAGGACTGCATACGACCGAGGCACACAGGGCCAACACCCGGCATCATGGTGTGGGGAGCGATCTCCTACACTGGCCGTACACCACTGGTGATCGTCGAGGGGACACTGAATAGTGCACGGTACATCCAAACCGTCATCGAACCCATCGTTCTACCATTCCTAGACCGGCAAGGGAACTTGCTGTTCCAACAGGACAATGCACGTCCGCATGTATCCCGTGCCACCCAACGTGCTCTAGAAGGTGTAAGTCAAGTACCCCGGCCAGCAAAATCTCCGGATCTGTCCCCCATTGAGCATGTTTGAGACTGGATGAAGCGTCGTCTCACGCGGTCTGCACGTCCAGCACGAACGCTGGTCCAACTGAGGCGCCAGGTGGAAATGGCATGGCAAGCCGTTCCACAGGACTACATCCAGCATCTCTACGATCGTCTCCATGGGAGAATAGCAGCCTGCATTGCTGCGAAAGGTGGATATACACTGTACTAGTGCCGACATTGTGCATGCTCTGTTGCCTGTGTCTATGTGCCTGTGGTTCTGTCAGTGTGATCATGTGATGTATCTGACCCCAGGAATGTGTCAATAAAGTTTCCCCTTCCTGGGACAATGAATTCGCTGTGTTCTTATTTCAATTTCCAGGAGTGTATGTACACTGAAGCGCCAAAGAAACTGGTATAGGCAAGCACATTCAATACAGAGATATGTAAACAAGTAGAATACGGAGCCGCGGTCGGCAACGCCTGTATAAGACAAGTGCCTGGCTCAGTTGTTACATCGCTTACTGCTGCGGCAATGGCAGGTTATCGAGATTTAAGCGAGTTTGAACGTGGCGTTTTAGTCGGCGCACAAGCAATGGGACCCAGCATCTCCGAGGTAGGGATGAACTGGGGATTTTCCCGTACGACCATTTCACGAGTGTACCGTGAAAACCACGAATCCGGTAAAAGCATAAAATCTCCGACATCGCTGTGGCCGGAAAATGATCCTGCGAGACTGACGACTGAAGAGAATCGATAAACGTGACGGAAGTGTAACCCTTCCGCAAATTGCTGCAGATTTCAATGCTGGGTCATCTACAAGGGTCAGTGTGCAAAGCATTCAACGAAATATCATCGACATGGGTTTTCGCAGCCGAAGACCCACTCGTGTACCATTGATGACTGCACGACACAAAGCTTTACGCCTGTCCTGGGCCCATGAACACCGACGTTGGACTGTTGATGACTGGAAATATGTTGCCTGGTCGGACGAGTCTCTTTTCAAATTGTATCGAGAGGATGGACGTGTACGGGTATGGAGACAACCTTATGAATCCATGAACCCTGCATGTCAGCAGGGGACTGTTCAAGCTGGTGCGGGTTCTGTAATGCTGTAGCGCTTGTACAGTTGGATGGAATGGAACCCCTGATGCGTCTAGGTACGACTCTGACAGATGACACGTACGTCAGCATCGTGTCTGATCACCTGCAGCCATTCACGTCCATTGAGCGTTTCGACGGACTTGGGCAATTCCAGCAGAACAATGCAACACCCTATACGTCCAAGATTGCTACACAGTGGCTGCAGGAACATTCTTATGAGTTTAAACACTTCCTCTGGCCACCGAACTCCCCAGACATGAACATTATTGGGTATATCTGGGATGCCTTGCAACGTGCTGTTCAGAAGAGATCTCCACCCCGTCGTACTCTTACGAATTTATCGACAGCCATGCAGGTTTCACGATGTCATTTCCCTCCAGCACTGCTTCAGACATTAGTAGAGTCCATGCCACGTCGTGTTGCGGCACTTCTGCGTGCTGGCGGGGGTCCTACTCGATATTAGGCAGGTGTTACAGTTTGTTTGGCTCTTTGGAGTATATTTGCTCAAACAGCCTGGAAATCGAGAGTCTCAGCGATTTTGCCTGTTTTCGATAAATATACTGCCAAGATATCGGTCCACGGATTTCCATGAGAATATCAAGAACTATACAGTATTCTCTCAGACTAGCATGGACATACAAAAAGAAGCGATCAGAGGACTTCAGTTGAGAGATGATTTAATAAAACATTTTTGTTCACTCATTTAAACATGGCTATAACTTACATTTTATGCTACCATGCAGTAATGTACGTATGTACGTTATAATAGGAAACACGCATTTATTATGTGATATAATTCCAGTTTAACAATTTTCCGGTTTTTTAAGTTTACTTGTATTGTTAAACCTTGCTTCTCGCCAAATTTCACGATTCAGAGTCAAAGGGAAGTACCCTATAGGTTTTGATGAGTGAGTTTTCAACCATCAAAATATGTGACCTAAATGGCCGGATCTTTGACTGCATTATTTTAGAAGCTTAAAATTATTTCATCACCAAGGGACCATACGCCTTGATAAGTGACATAAATGTCAATTTGATACGCTAAACTGTTGACGAGAGAAACGGGTCTTAACAGATCGACAGACAGGCAGATGGATAAATAGAAAAATATTTTTTCTTGTTGCATAATTACCAATTAACAACTTTCGGATTTCTTCCGTACTTTTGCTGTGAAGCCTTGGTTCTTTACAAATTTCATGATTCTAGGTCAACGGGAAGTATCTTACAGGTTTTGATAAGTGATTTTTCGAGTATTCAAATATGCGACATAAACTGACGTATCTTTTGAATGAATTGACTTAGAAGCTTAAAAATTTTACACTGTGAAGACACCATCGATCTCACTATTTGACATAAATTGAGATAACGTAAAAAATGTTCAAATGTGTGTGAATTCCTAAAGGGACGAAACTGCTGAGGTCATCGGTCCCTAGACTTACACACTACTTAAACTAACTTATGCTAACAACAACACACCTACCCACGCCCGAGGGAGAACTCGAACCTCCGACGTAACGTGAAATGCCTACCAGTTTCTGATAAAAAGGGAACTTAGCAGTGGGGGAGACACAGAGACACGGAGACATAGCCAGACAACAAAGCGATCATATAACGGGCTCTGAAGCATTACGTGGAGAGACCCACGTAATTTTTTGGAAATGTAGCGTCGCAAAAGCGACTGAAAGCACAGAAATGCGCCTATTTTTTACTGTAACTAACTTCATGTCTAAGTAACTTACGTACATTAAATTTGTGAAATGTTACTATAATGTCATAAGTAACTTTTCAAAGGTGTAGCCTGTGGCTGATTGCGATTAATTGTAATACGTTTCTTCGGTCTGAAATGTAAGTGAAGAGCGTTCCTGCTCGTATCTCTGTCTTGTCTGTTAGCCTTTGTACTGACAGGACGCACTATAGCTGCGTTCCTTGCGTACGAATAACCGATCTTTCTGTTGTGTAGTTGGATCTGACGTAAGCGTACCCTCAAAACCATTCGTAATTAAATTAATGTAAATTAGTTAAGTCTCACGAGTTCTCATTTTAACAGTTCTCCTAATACAGTATTAAGGTACGTGAAATGTTTTATTGTTACAGTCAACGAGCAATTTGAGCTTAACGGATCAGGCAGTGGAGGCGCAATGGCCGAAGACAATCAGTATTCTGCCTTTTATTCTTTTGTAACATACTACAGCGTCTCTGAGATTAACTACCTATCACCAAGCGGCGTTTTGCGAACTTGAATGCAAGTGCGGAACCTTAAATCACCTGGCCACAGCCTCGAAGCTACGATTCCATTTCACCCGTAATTAACCGACACAGGCCCCATATAACTGATGGTGGTATTATGAGATGTAATCTTCTCTAAATTTTACAGCATTTTTCTACAAGTCAATTTGGTCACTAACAGAAGTGCATACACCATCAACAATGGCCGTCTTCCCTAGTTAATATTAACAATTTTCTTTCCAGTGATTAATTACAGTTCCTAATTAAAACCAAATTTTAGTGATCTTGCGTGACAGATTGGTCAGCTCCGTTTTTACAAGGTGTAGAACTTTGTTTCCGCCGTTTGCCGATAGGTGGCTACAACGGTAAGTAGCGGACGAAGGAAACAGATCGCAGACGTCAGGCAGTTAGCTTGGACATCGGTCAACATAACCTCAGTCAAACATTAATCGATTTGTGTCTGTATCATAAAGTTGTACCTGATTGAAAAGGTCGGTTTACGAGCCTAACAGTCGTCATTTGAAGGAGTTGTTACTGTTTTGTTTCAATATGAAGAAACAGCGGCTGAGTCTCGTCGAATGCTCTCAAGTACGTACGGTAAGGAGGCCGTTAGTGAAAGAACGTGTCGTAAGTGGTTTCAACACTTCAAGAACGGTGATTTTAACGTCATAGACCGGCATAGTTCTGGAAGGGCGAATGTTTTCGAAGATGCAGAATTGGAGACATTGTTGAGTGAAGACTCGCGTCAAACTCGAGAAGAATTGGCACCATTAGTGGGAGTGACGCAGCAAGCCATTTCAAATCGTCGCAAGGCTATGGGCACGATTCAGAAAGAAAGAACTTGGGTCCCGTGTGAGCTGAAACGAAGAGACGTTGAACGGCGTTTGTGTGTTTGTGAACAGTTGCTTCAGAGGCAAAAACAGAAGGGATTTCTGCATCGCATTGTGACCGGGTACGAAAAATGGGTTCGTTACGATAACCCTAAATGCAAAAATTCATGGGAATATGCCGGCCATGCTTCCACGTCGACGGCCAAACCGAATATTCACGGCTCCAACATCATGCTCTGCATTTCGTGGGACCAGCTCGGCGTCGTGTATTATGAGGTGTTAAAACTAAGTGAAACAATGACAGGTGCTCTTTATCGAACGCAATTAATACATCTGAGTAGACCATTAAAAGACAAACGGCCGCAATACAGCGAGAGGCACGATAAAGTGATTTTGCAGCACGACAACGCTCGACCCAACGTTGTACAAGAGATCAAAACGTGCTTGGAAACGTTAAAGTGGGAAGTCCTACCCCACCCGCCATATTCTCCAGACATTGCTCCCTCTGACTATCACCTGTTTAGATCAGTGGCGCATGGCCTGGCTGACCAACACTTCCGATCTCATGAAGAAGTCACAAATTGGACCAATTCGTGGATCGCTTCAAAAGATGAACAATTTTTTTCGACGCGGGATTCTTACACTGGTTGAAAGATGGGAGAAAGTAGTGGCCACAGATGGAAAATACTTTTAATGATACATGTGAAACTAATTTGTTTCATTAAAGCCTCAATTGTTGGGGAAAAACGGTGGAAGCAAAGTTGTACACCTTGAACAGACTGAGGCACAGAGCCCTAAACAGATACAAAAATAGGTGAAATAACAAATAAATTAAAAAAATTAACAGTGTTTACGTATTTTGTGCATAGCCTGGACAAAATATGTAGGCGTGTTCTTATCACAAAACAGTAGGCAGAGCCTCCGCCATTGGTGAGACTTCTTTTAAATGTTGGGAGACAAACGGCTAAAATATTTGTGGTCGGGAGCACCACGTTGATGTCACGGGTCGCAAAGCCCAAAGATGTTGTTGTTGATGATGATGATGATGATGATGATGATGATTGGTTTGTGGGGGCGCTCAACTGCGCGGTCATCAGCGCCCGTACAATGTCCTAATTTTTACACGGTCCAATTTTTACACAGTCCAATTTAGGCGCTGTCACGAATGATGATGATGGCGATGAAATGATGAGGACAACGCAAACACCCAGTCCTCGAGCATAGAAAATCCCAATGCCGGCCGGGAATCGAACCCGGGAGCCCGTGATCTAGAGACAGCAACACTGGGCAGGCTCGCACTGGTGACCCAACACAACAGGTGGCGAAATTTGACGCCGACTGAGGTTGCGGAGACAGATCGCGCTGTGTCGGGAGCAGCAGATGGTAAGCAGCGAAGTCACGTCTGGAGTGAGCTGGAGAAAGCGACAGTTCGAAAGCTACGTCCAGGTAAAACCACGCCAGCGGATGTGCTGAGCGGAAAAGGTTCTCTCCAGTCCACCAGGTACGGCTTTAGGCAGGCCACAGTAGAGGTGGGCACTTCATCTCACGTCTATTCCTTTAGCACTGAACTGAAGCTACCTAGCTCCGCGCCTCGACCTCCTAGGTAGACTGCGAACTCGCCATTTAATTTTTGGTTCTACGCACGTTATCTTGAATGGAGTCATCGACTGATGTACGGGGCGACACTCGGAAGTCTGGTGGTTCTGACCTGCTTAGTAGTGATAGCGCCGTGGTGGGATAAGATCGTGCTAGGCGTAGTTCTTCTCCATACAGGAAGCCATTTCAGTTTTAATGGAGCGGTGGGACTTGCAACGTCGTTTGTCCTTCTGTGACAGTTTCGTTAGAAATGGCGAGTTTGTTACAGCTACGCGGCGAATATTTCGTGTACAACTCTATGTCGGTCGACACGGAGTTGTTCCGGGTCGTAACGCAATCCTCAGACGGGTGCAATACTTCAGATCAGCTGGGAACCATTAGTGTTGGTTTACAAACTACAACTTAGGTCGATCATTTTCTTTTTTTTTCTCGGTGTCACAGTTAGGTAGAAATGTCGGTAAAAATGGGATCCTTATTGGACAAATGCCTTGTCCGTCTATGTGCCTGTTCGACGCCCTTTTCTCAGGAACGGGATGACGTATGAAGTTGAAATTTATATCACGTATTAAGGTCTACGGTCCGATGGCGATGTAAAAAATACTGAAGCTCCAAAACCAAAAGTTACGGCCATTTATGTCACATATTTTGATACTCGGAAACGTATTTATCAAAATCCTCAGGGTACTTACCTAGAATCATGCACTACTGCACGGAAGAAGAGTCACAGTACAACCGAAGGAAAAAATTGGAAAATTTCGAATTTGTAATTAAATTTTTAATTATATCACGCGAAAATAATTTTTTGTCATTTATTAGGTGATTGTCCGTCTGTCTGTTAATACTCGTTTTTGTCATGATCAGCTACATGTATCAAGTTGAAATTTATGTCACATACTGAGTTCTACAGACCATGGGTGGTGTCAAAATGTTAAGCTTCTAAGTCAATGGAATCAAACGATACGACCATTTATGTCACGATTTCGATACTTGCAAAATCTCTCATTAAATTTACAAGTTGTGGCATAGTCACGAAAAAGGCTTCAGCAATCTAGGAAAATATTTGGCTTCGCTATAATTCCAGTCTTGGATCACAATGCTTATCTGTAATCACGTGATTAATTTCGGTAGCTAAAGACCATGTTCAGACCCAGAAAAATATAAGCACATAGACGTAGCCTCATTTACAAACGCTGTATGAATGTAAAGCAGAAAACACTACATATCCATTCCTGAGTAGAAACGTGTTCCATTATACATATCACGCCATTACCTGTGGCAGTGCACTCAAAATTAAAACCTACAGGGTTCTCCTCCCCTGATGTAAAACCATGGATGTGGACAAAGGGGATTTTTGTAGAATAGATTTGAAAAGTAAGTTTATGGTAAAGGGAAAGTTAATTCAGGTGTAAATAACAATAGTAAATAACTCTATGCATAAACAAAACTTCAGCATTTTAGATAATTACGTCGGTAAAAAGTGCATTCATTAGGTTTACTATTTTGCCATTGGTTATTGAGAAAAAGCGCGGACTGACGCGGGAGAATGTTGTTTTGCTATTGGCTGTTGAGTAAGCTGACCAAAGGTAAAGCAATATTCTTCGCGTGCCTTTCTCTGCTGGTAGAGAAGACTTAGAGTATTCTAGAGAGAGTGGGAGCCTAGCCATGACAGAGATCGGACGTGTGTAGTGGAAAGGATAAGTTGCCGGATCTAGCAGTTTTTCATACATCAAAAGCGTGGTAAAGTGACGGCATAATTATTCCGATGTGAGTGTAGAATTTTCGGCAATTTTAAGTGAATTTTGTGACGAAAAAAGACATATATTCCGCGTGGCGTATTGAGCAGGTCGGTGGCTAAAAACTGTGACTGCATTTGGTACCGACAGACTTAATATTTGGCGAGCGTTATCAGTATTTTTGTACCTATTACGTTTTCGGAAAATGCAACACTTGCTAACGTGGGTGAAAGGGATTATGAGTGACTGTGTTAAGACTAGCACGGGCTTGGCAGTGACACTTGTTCACCTAAGTTTCAATATATATTGAGGACAAAATTTCCAGCCTTTCATTCGTGTGAAAACTTTCTCCCGAAACGTAAATTAGTAACTTTAATTGCAGCCTGGTTCACGTCGAAGTACAGTAGGTTCCACTCGGCTTTCCTACTGATGATCTGCTGAGACAATGTTCACAGGTAGATGCAGGTCCATCGTAAAAGGGACGGAAAGAACCGCGCCACCGCAACACCCTCTAAAGATAACTAAGTTTGTACATAGCCCTCAGTGCGTGAGTCCAGCTCGCACCTGGGCAGTTGTTTTCTTATTATACAGTCCTACAATTTCAACTCTATACCTATTCTCAAGTATCAGAATTATTTCAGTCACTTCAGAATTGCAATCGCGCCAAAAAGGCGAGACTGCTATCATTCACAGACTATACCCTGTGGCAGCAACAACAACTCTAGCCCCACTGAACGCCGAATCGAACAGAGCCTGGACAACACGAGGCCCACGAGAAAGATAGGCCGCGGCGCGTACGTCACGAAGGTAGTCTTGAACTCGCTCGCTCAGCTCAACAGACAAAATGCGTTTCTGAACCTGTTAACTCGCAGCTGGGCGTGTAAGTACTAACGAGAATTGCATCTTCCACTGGAATCTGCTATTATGAAGTCTTACTGGTTAACAGTACACAGCAAAATTTAATTTTAGATCAATACTCGATATAAATGGTAGAACGGCTTGTTTATAGCATTTAGTCTCATCTGCTTAACAGTACTCGTTACATGCTCGAAGTGGTGCCCTATGCAACTGATAATCATTTTAGCATGATTTTATTTTATTGTACGCCAGTACAGCCGTAACACATTATAAGTAGAAATTCTTCCAATTCATATGTGGCATACAGCAAACCAGTGCTTAACAGTATTGGTTAAAGAAAGTATTGGTTGCAATTTTAGTTTTTTTTTATATTTTTCAACTACGCGTTTCGCCTTATTTAGGCATCTTCATGTTGATCTTAATTTGTTATTTCTTAGAACGACCCTTCAGACAGTGTAGCCGAAGGGCATCGTCGAATACATCAGGCCAACATCGCCTTCGTTAAACTCAGTAAAAACTTTTCTGGATGGACGCGTAGTTGAAAAATAAAAAAAAAAAACTAAAATTGCAACCAAGACTGTTTTTAACCAACACAATTGTAAGTAGGCCCATGGACTTCCCATCATTATATGACTAATAACAGTAAGATTCCATAATAGCGGATTCCAGTAGAAGATTCAGTTTTCGTTTGTACGGACACGCCTAGTTGCGAGTTAACAGGTGTAGAAACGTAGTTTGTCTGCTGGTCTGAGCGACTTACACACTTCGGCCTGTCTTTCTGGTAGGCCACGGGACGACACGGATGACGTCATTCTGTGTTGCTGCAGCTCTCTGTCACATTTCATCAACTACAGTGTCTCGTGATTGGTGGCACAGCAGTCTGGTGGCAACCCGTGCTCAGATGTTTTCACTGGCTGCGAGCAATGGTCACGGTGTAATTCACAGTACCACTCAGCTGCCTGCACACGAGTGTGGTTAACTGGATTGGTGTTGCTTGCGATATTAAGTTGAATGCACTTCTTAATTCAGAGATGTTATGGAGACCGTGAGATGTTTGCTGAGTGCAGGAACGAACAAAGAAACAAATTAGAATATTTTCTGTACTCACAGCGCACCACACTGCACATGCTTCCGCTTGCACACGTCACGCCTTACCTGTAAGCAAAAAATAAAAACCACAACTCATAATACGGTACGAAATAATGTGTAACCATTCTTACACAGGAAATGGAATTTGAAATTTTAAGCCTGCAGTACGCAGCTGTTAACTACGCTGCTCGCAACTCCATAAAGGATAGTAGATAACCCTACTTCCTACGTTAGAAATACTATGGCGTCTATGCAAGGGACTTGGAAGAGCAGTTGAACGGAATGGACAGTGTCTTGAAAGGAGCGTATAACATGAACACCAACAAAAGCAAAACGAGGATAATGGAATGTAGTCGAATTAAGTCGGGTGATGCTGAGGGAATTAGATTAAGAAATGAGACACTTGAAGTAGTAAAGGAGTTTTGCTATTTGGGGAGTAAAATAACTGATGATGGTCAAAGTAGAGAGGATATAAAATGTAGAGTGGCAATGGCAAGGAAAGCGTTTCTGAAGAAGAAAAATTTGTTAACATCGATTATAGATTTAAGTGTCAGGAAGTCGTTTCTGAAAGTATTTGTATGGAGTGTAGCCATGTATGGAAGTGAAAAGTGCACGAAAAATAGTTTAGACAAGAAGAGAATAGAAGCTTTCGAAATGTGGTGCTACAGAAGAATGCTGAAGATTAGATGGGTTGATCACATAACTAATGAGGAGATATTGAATAGAATTGGGGAGAAGAGGAGCTTGTGGCACAACTTGACTAGAAGAAGGGATCGGTTGGTAGGACATGTTCTGAGACATCGAGGGATCACCAATTTAGTATTGGAGGGCAGCGTGGAGGGTAAAAATCGTAGAAGGAGGCCAAGAGATGAATATACACTAAGCAGATTCAGAAGGATGTAGGTTGCAGTAGGTACTGGGAGATGAAGAAGCTTGCACAGGATAGAGTAGCATGGAGAGCTGCATCAAACCAGTCTCAGGACTGAAGACCACAACAACAACGTACACCTATCAGAAAATAAAAAGTGGAATGCCAAATGGGAATTGCCTTACAATGGGAATTGCCTCACTTTT
Source organism: Schistocerca nitens (assembly GCF_023898315.1). Lineage (NCBI taxonomy): Eukaryota > Metazoa > Arthropoda > Insecta > Orthoptera > Acrididae > Schistocerca > Schistocerca nitens. The sequence goes on along the minus strand of NC_064623.1, from coordinate 20,446,730 downwards.
CGTATCGTTTGAAGGCCAGGCGAAGTGTCTAATGTGCACAACTCCAGACACCAGACACAAATACGATACGATGCATCTGCCTTCTGTTGAACGGCAGTCAATGTTCGTTGAACAGAAGGCAGCCATTAGGGAAAAATTGATTTAAGGGTAAGTAGAATGGTGACAATATCTTTCGTGGTCAACATCACGTGTTACTGGAATTCATTAAGCGGAAACGACAGGGTGACGGTCGAAAAAACCCTAAATTTTTTTTATTACTGAATTCGAATGTATAACATTGAAGAATTCTGTGAGCGTTTGAAGCCAAGCGTGCACGGCATGTCTCAGCGTTATAGAACCGGTTCCCGCAAGTCATTATCGATGCTGTCACCTTTATCTATACTGATTTGAGTAAACCTAAATTGCTGGAGCGTTTTTTGGGGCGGCTTTACTCAAAATGTGAGAGAACGTTTCAATAGTCTCATTTGGAGACACGTTCCAAAAACAACATCCAGTCGAAGCGAAATTGTCAACATTGCTTCAGATTTGGCAGTATGTCTACTCAATGTAGGCCATACTGTATTAATGCAAGTGGCTGATGCCCTTCAAATCAAAAGCGGTGATGAAATGCGACGATTCTGTGAAGACAGAGACGCTTTGAGGACGAAAATGAGGGCTTATCAGGTCAAAGTAGCAGAAAGCGGTTATCCACTAGTCGGAGCAATAGTTATTATGGACGAGGCACCGATAATATCCCGTAACTTTCAAGCTTTGTCGCTTCTTTTATGTCAGAAATACTTGTCACATTTTAAACGCGTTTTTCTCAAAAACGTGTTTTTCGGTATGGATGTCGTCGCCCGCGCTTCAGTTTTCATCCGATTTTAATGATTTTTGGTCTCCCTTCAAGCAAATAGAATTTTCGTCATCGTAGCCGATATTTTATGTTGATATTTACCACTTATTTCGGCCAAAAAGGAGGGTGCCAAAAATGCCTATTGTTTCCAAATATCTATAATTTCGCCAAAACATTTTTTTTTTCAAATCCCCACGACGAACTAAAATTATATCTGTAAGGATTAGGGTGATATGTGAATTTCACGTTTCTTATAACCACAACTGATGTTACAGCGACAACCGTCGATCTATCTCCTTTCAGAGCTACCTTGGAAAAATTCCAATTACAGAATGAAGATATTAATGTTTTTTAATATAAAAATACCAATAAAAACTTCAATGTATACTTTACTCATTGCAGGAAACTCCTTATCTGTACTACGTTCCAGGACAGAGGGAAAAAAGAAATCCTCAATTTGAGCAATATTTTCGTCCTTCACTGTGTCGTTCCCCCGTAACTGTCTTAATGCAAAAGGAGAATCGTTTGGTAACATATGGCGGACGAGGTTAATGACATCAAACAAAAAGTAGTTGTATGCAAAAATCAGCTCAGGTTCATGACGAAGAACACTTAGCATAACTCAACACAGTCGTTTGTGGACCAGACGTGACTGACAATGTCTCAGTAATATAAACATTTCAGCATTATTTTTCAAAGAAATTCCAAGACATTGCGTGACTGAAGACGGATTTTGATTTATTTGACAGACTGTTCTTCCCTTGGGCTGCCAATCTACGTCATCACTTCCAACCAGAGCTGATAGACCTACACCCAGCTCAGCGATCGGCCTGTCAAATTTAGGTACTTACGAAACTTGTATTAAATGTCACCCCAAGAGCCATATCTTCAACTACACAGACACACTGCTACAGTTATTTCTATGCTTGGTTCAACGCAAGTGTTCAAACTTTTTTTTTTATTGGTTCAAATGGCTCTGAGCACTATGGGACTTAACATCTATGGTCATCAGTCCCCTAGAACTTAGAACTACTTAAACCTAACTAACCTAAGGACATCACACACATCCATGCCCGAGGCAGGATTCGAACCTGCGACTGTAGCAGTCCCGCGGTTCCGGACTGAGCGCCTAGATTGCTTTTGTAGATTAGGAGTTTATAAATTAACGTGCAGTGACTGACAAGACATACATTGGTCAAACTGAGTGTAGTTGTTTTTTTTTTTTTATTTTTCTATTATCAAAGTGCTAATGTCCCACCAACCTTCAGATTCAAAATATTTTAATCTGCATAGCTCCATGTGGTTAACTGTATCACCAACGATTCTTCTAGATATATTACATGTTATCAAATTGGAATGTATATAAATTTATAAACAACTTGAATGTTAAGTACCTATGTGTAAAATTTTTGGAATTATGCGCATTGTGTCAGCATGGTCTAATGTAAATTTGTAATCAAATAAATAAAGTTATTGCTTTGACACGAAAATAAGAAGTTGAAAATAAACACACATGATAAAATCCTGCTTATAAAACTACGCTGCAATTTTCACACTTCGAAGTAGTTCTACTGTGTTGCAAACATGTTTTCCTAAGTTCCCCATGTGTGCCAACTCCAGCACATAGCCGTCTCATCTGCACGGCTGTTCGTAATAGGGTAGTGGTGAGGGGAGCCGGAGCACGGGGCAGACGCGTTTGCACTCTTGGCTGGGCCTGCAGTATAATATGGAGAATACATGATGGAATTTGCAGCAGATTTGGAGTTAAAGATGGTATGAAATTTAGTACCACAGAGCTGCCGTACTGGCACCAACACTGTCTCTAATCCTGCTGGTCGTCAAGTCGAATTGAGCTCAGATGACACATGGGTATTTCATTGCACACTGATTCACCCTCTGTGCCAAAGTTCAAGAACCATACTGACCGGTGAGTGCTCTCATTCCAGTCTCTCGGCACCCCGTGACCAGATGTTTCCGGTGGGTGAGGTGTCTGGACGATGTGCTGGCCGTGGCAACAGCCAAACATCCTCTGTATTGAGAGAGGCCAGGACAGCACGAGCAACATGCGATTGTGTGTTAGCTTGTTGAAAGCAAACGATAGAGATATCTCAAAACCAGGTCACAGTTACTGAGCTTAATAAATCAGAAATGTATTGTCTGCCGTCCAAATTATTGGCGACACATGCCAAGATAATCATACTGTCTATGCAGTGGAAGTCCATACCATCGGAGCCAGTACTGGGCTCTTGTGACAATGACAAATGCACTGTGGCAACTTCCGAGCTCCTCCGGCCCTCCATGCGTCTATTTATGTTTGTTTTATGACGTCACGTTAGAAAGTCTTTGCTCCTATTTTTATTATTCTAACTGATCCACCACTTGCAAACAAAATTACAATAGGAGAACAGGAAATGAAAATTGTTGATAAATTTAAATATTTAGGCGAAATAATAACATACAATCTAAGTGAGAAGCCATCATGGCAAAATAGAATAAAAAAACTGAACTACGCAAATGACATTACCAAAACTACATACAAAAAAAAGCCTATCTATAGATGCAAAATTAAAACACTATAAAACAGTTACACAACCAGAAATAACGTATGCAGCTGAAACTATCTTCAAAACAACTAATACAGCAGAAATTGACAGAATACTAAAAATAGAAAGAAGAATAATTAGGACATGTATAAATAAACGGTATAAAATAAATGGACATTGGAGAATAGCATCAAATGAAACAGTATATAAGAAAATAGAACCAGTCATGAGCACAATCAGGAAGAAACGCATCTCATTCTTTGGACATCTGATGAGAACTCCAGAAAACAGAATTAGTAAAAAAATAATTCAAAAATTGTGGAATAGCAAGAGCGACATTAAATGGATCACAGAAATTAAGGAAGATATAAAATAACTTCAAATTACAGTAGATGACCTAAAAAACAAGACAGAGAAAACCAGAATACTGCAAGACCCGCAAACCAGACTACAAATGAAAATCAATAAAAGGAGTACAGGAAGAGTTGTCTCAGATGAAGAAAAAAAAAAAAAAAGCTCCGTCTTTAGGCCACAAGTGGCCCTTCCGGGACCGTCCGGCCGCCGTGTCATCTTCCGAGGAGGATGCGGATAAGGAGGGGCGTGTGGTCAGCACACCGCACTCCCGACCGTTACGACGGTATTCTTTGACCGAAGCCGCTACTAATCGGTCGAGTAGCTCCTCAATTGGCATCACGAGGCTGAGTGCACCCCGAAAAATGGCAACAGCACATGGCGGCGGGATGGTGACCCATCCAAGCGCCGGCCACGCCCGACAGCGCTTAACTTCGGTGATCGCACGGGAACCGGTGTAGCCACTGCGGCAAGGCCGTTGCCTCAGATGAAGAAAGAAAGAAAATATCTGAAAGAATGAAGAAATATTGGGCAGACAGAAGAGCAAAACACCTTTCATATAGCCTCTAATAATTATATTACCTAAACATCATATTAAGTTATTGTCGAACCAAATTGTATCCATGTGTAACAACTTGTTTAGAACTTTGTATTTTTGACTACAGTGGTCCAATGAAGGCCATAAAATAAATAATAATAATAATTCTAAGTAAGGTACATACAGGTAATGAATGACAAACATACATCCTACTCTGTGTACCTTACACTATTTTTCTACATAATCCCCACACCGATTCATACATCTGTCCCATCACAGCACTAAATTTGAGATGCTCCTGTGTAAGGTGGCTACAATTTCGCACCTTACAAGCACTCATCCATATACTTTGTCTTGATCTTCAAACACAATTAGATATCATGTGACAGGTTGTACATCGTATATATGAATATATAAAGGAGACTGGCATTGTCAATACGTCTTGTAAATAATTGATAACGCTTATTCCATGAAAGGTGACGGAGTGTCTTTATTATAAAAACGGCGTAATAAATTATTGCCTATACTAGTAGAGGTTGGAATGCCAGTGGAAATCAAACGGCTGGCGGAACTGAAGCCCTGGGTGTTAAGGCCCACACAGGTGTGTTGGTCGTGCTTAAACACAGGAAGTAGCAAGACGGACGTCGTGGCACCCAAGCGCTGGAGCACAATAGAGTCGCGACCAGCCGGTGTTGTAGCCGAACCCAGAGGGATTATATTTCGGAAACGCTGAAAATCTTGGACGCAGGTGAGAGGAACGAAGAAGCGGCACCTCGGAAACCACGCAGGCTGGGTTATTTCCAAGGATTTTTACTCAGAAGCATACCATTGTACGAGTATAGGTTTTTCCTCGCAAACTTACCTCGCTGGACGACAAAAGACTAAAATATGGTTGGTCGGAGTTCGGAAGGATCTGTTCAGAGGGAGAATATTCCGTGGTTTCGGGAATATGATTCGTTTTCGGAATTACGAGGGTGGAGAGCCAAGCCTTGCTGGGAAGCCAGCGCTGGAGAGAAGAGGGCTTCCGTTTTGAGTTCCCGTCTGTGACGGTCGCTCAGTATCAGCTTCTTGTTGGTACGGACGGACTTTTTGTCTTAGCTCTCAGGGGAATTTATAGTTAGAACGGTTAGGCACTGTACTGTTGTGAGTTTATACGATTCTGGACTTCGCCTCCGGGTTGTAAGTCGTCGTTGAGTACGCAGCGTTCAGTGATTAAGAGCACTTCCTCTACCTAGATTTACGTTGAGACGTTATATGAACTCCGTCCTTGTGACTGGGGGTTTGTGTTTCTCATCTGTAGAACAGAAAGGAGAGGACAGTATTAGAGCATAGTAGTCAGAGGACCACATTCAGCCGTCCTACTCTTTGAAAGAGTTTATTTTGTGGCAGGAGTTATTCCATCGTCGCAGACGTGTACGAGAACCATCACTCCGACGTACCGGATGCAGTACATACGGTGATATTGGTAATTGCTTTGGCTTGTTAGGGGCTAAAAGGCTAAACAGCTGTGATCACGTAGGATTTATTTCCACTGACGTTGCACTCCATTGCAGATCATCTTTAAATGTAGTGTCTTCTTGTGTCTGGTACATAAATGATGTCAGTCATTTCGCGTTATTTATTTTAGATCACGCAGTCATAATAAAAGGGGCAGAGTTGTTCAATGAATCAGTAATTTTGGCTAGGAAATATAGACATTTCTAATAAAGATTGTTTTTAATATACAATAAGTGTATAAGCAGCAACAACGTTTATCATTTTGTATAATTAGTTCCCTTAATCATTCATTTCTGTTTAGGTTGGAATTTATACGTTAAAGAGCATTAAGATATCCTAAGAACTGCTTCAGGGGTTTGTCAGACATGGCCAAATCTTCATTTAGCGTTTATTATTTTCCGTTAGTTTACACCCGCCTGGAGTAGCATCTTGGACCTACACTAGAATTCGTCCGGCTGACTATGGAACCTGTGGTGTCACCGCCAGACACCACACTTGCTAGGTGGTAGCCTTTAAATCGGCCGCGGTCCGGTAGTATACGTCGGACCCGCGTGTCGCCACTGTCAGTGATTGCAGACCGAGCGCCGCCACACGGCAGGTCTAGAGAGACTCCCTAGCACTCGCCCCAGTTGTACAACCGACTTTGCTAGCGATGGTTCACTGACAAAATACGCTCTCATTTGCCGAGACGATAGTTAGCATAGCCTTCAGCTACGTCATTTGCTACGACCTAGCAAGGCGCCATTATCAGTTGCTATTGATCTTGTGATTAATGTACCGTCAGACCGACGTTCACCATTAATGGATTAAAGTTAAGTATTCCACCAGCTACGTCCGTTTTTTCTGAAGTCTAATTTCCTTGTCCTGTTCCAGACCTCACGCCAGCCTGCGTGAGCTAAAACGCGTGCCTTTCGGCTTCCTCTATTATTAAGGTGTTGGCTCTCCTGCCAACCCACAACAGAACCACCGTTGGACTGCAATCTTGGCTTCATCGTTACTTGCGAATCCCTGTCCTCCCAGCAATTTCTTCAGCAGTCTGAAAACGTGGAAATCACTAGGCGCAGAGTTTGGACTGTACAGTGGCTGGTTCAGAATCTCCCAATAAAATGCCCGGACCTTTCTGGCATTTCTGATTGCCGCATGTGTTCTCGCATTGCCGTGGAGCAGAATCACGTTGTCCATGCCGAGAATCCCTCGGCACATCATACGTGACAGTGTGGAACAATAGCTGTTGGCATTGATTGTTGCACTCTGGGGCACAGAATCGAGCAGGAGCAGTCCAAGGCTATCCGAGAAGGCCGTTTACATCACTTTCCCAACACATGGCGCTGAACGGATTTTTTTTTGTCACAAGTGAACCCGGTCGTTTCCACACCACGCTCTACTGCTTGGATTCCTGCGTGAAATGCAGTATCTAGGTGTCATCGCCAGTAACAATGCGGTCTAGGAAACCTTCATCCTCCTTGGAGCACCATTCCAGACGATTCAGTGAAGGCATCATTATGGTTATAAAACAGTGTCTGATCATATAATGAAACTGGAATGCAGGTCATATTGATTAATGCAGAACTATTTTTTCACAAAAAACAATGTACTTGGAAGCCCATAAACCGTTATTGGTCGAGAAACGACGTGACCGTATAAAACCTGGTGATAATAAAAGAGTATGGTCAGTTAGTAAAACGAAAAAATCCTAGACACTCATGTGAACATTTTGTTAATAAATCCACAGTAATATAATTATATGTATCTATCTGTTATGAGATTTTAATTTATAAAATGAAAATACCACTGGAATTACGATAAAACGGAAACGCAGCAGTATACTTAAATGAGCATGAGACATGTAAGACTGCGATAATGACAAAAGAAATAATACATGAAGAGAAACAAAAAATGAAAAATAAAACCAAAAATAGTCATGAAATGTCACTGGTCATAGCAATTAACAATAAACTTGCGTTACATAAGTCCATCATTACGAAAAGGGATAAGGGTAATACTATGATTGTTGTTAGAGAAGAAGAATATATTTCTAAAACAACAAGATTTTTAATGAAAACGATATAGTCGAGATACCAAAAAATGCAGTTGCAATATTTCAAGCCACCATTAGAAAATTAATTGATGAAAATGGCTGCTCATTTTCGCCTATAGATAAAACGCAATAAAAAATTATGAATCCTCAGTTGCCAAGGCTCTGAAGAAGTAATTAATGATTTGCATCCAAAATTAAAATTCACAACTGAACACGAAAAAGAAGGGACCATCAATTTTTTCGACTTCACTATTTATAATAATACGGGTAAACATCCACTTGCTATCGTTAAGGAAACCAACCAAGACTGATGTCAATATTAACGCCAATTCGTGTCAACGCCCAAAATATAAGACCTCTTTTTTTTCATCAAAGCCAAACAGGATAATTAAATGACCTTTCTCTGCAGACCAGGTGCAAAAAAAAATTTATTGATTCTAAAACAAATGGGGTTCAACAATGACTATGATCCAAGTATCGTTGACAACATACTTCAAAAAATTTAGTTGAAACAGCTACTATCACCCACGAAACAAATTTTTACAAAAATGACATACATGGGAACGATATCTGAGAGAATAAATAAACTATTTTGAAACTCTGGTATGACTCTCGCCTTTTCGACTACAAATATGGTTTTGAGCAAACCCAAGCTTGTGATTGCCAGTACTAATAATCGCTTTTGTAGATTAGGAGTTTATAAATTAACGTGCAGTGACTGAGAAGTCAAACTGGGTGTAGTTTTAAAACACGGTTCAAAGAACAACATCAGAAATGTAATACTCATTCAGAAGGACATAACATCAATAACTTGAAAATTCTGCATACTATGCCAAAAGGTTTATTCCTGAACAGCAGGAAGAATTAGAAATCTTTGTGCATTTCAAAAATAATTAATTCGTCCACCCTGTTGAATGAACACGTGGATTTCCGAGAAAAATCTTTCTTCGAATTATTTGAAGACGTCATTTATATAGACTGCTGCTTTTTTGTTTTACCTTAGTTCCAGTGGTATTTTCATTTATTAACAAAATGCTGACGTAAGTGACTACTCTAGAATTTTTCCAGTTTTATTAACTGACCATCCGCTGCATCACCAGGTTTTATATGCTGACGCAATTTCTCCACAAATAAAGGTTTATTTGCTTCCAAGTGCTAATGTTCTTTTGTAAAACAGGTCTGCATTACGAGTATGACTAGCTTTTTACTGGTAACTTATAGTAAAAACTGTACTGGCGTCACTTCAGAAGACACCATCGTGATTATCTCTGAAAGCTGCGATCGACCTCAGTCGTTATGGTAACACATGGCGTCCATGATATACATCGTTCATACTTGCAGGCCATCTTACTACGACGTCTCCATGGAAACAGCAACTTCCGGCCAGAAGGGTGCGCCAATACTCTACTACATTTCGTATTATGCAGAACACAGTGTAATTACTGCATAATTATCATAGATGATAATTATTTTACATAAACTCATTTGTTTATTCTATAATCACACCGTATTGATTAAAAAGCCGATTCTATGGATATTTTACACTAATTACATAAATTCTTCCCCCCATGAACCATGGACCTTGCCGTTGGTGGGGAGGCTTGCGTGCCTCAGCGATACAGATGGCCGTACCGTAGGTGCAACCACAACGGAGGGGTATCTGTTGAGAGGCCAGACAAACATGTGGTTCCTGAAGAGGGGCAGCAGCCTTTTCAGTAGTTGCAGGGGCAACAGTCTGGATGATTGACTGATCTGGCCATGTAACATTAACCAAAACGGCCTTGCTGTGCTGGTACTGCGAACGGCTGAAAGCAAGGGGAAACTACAGCCGTAATTTTTCCCGAGGACATGCAGCTCTACTGTATGATTAAATGATGATGGCGTCCTCTTGGGTAAAATATTCCGGAGGTAAAATAGTCCCCCATTCGGATCTCCGGGCGGGGACTACTCAAGAGGACGTCGTTATCAGGAGAAAGAAAACTGGCGTTCTACGGATCGGAGCGTGGAATGTCAGATCACTTAATCGGGCAGGTAGGTTAGAAAATTTGAAAAGGGAAATGGATAGGTTAAAGTTAGATATAGTGGGAATTAGTGAAGTTCGGTGGCAGGAGGAACAAGACTTTTGGTCAGGTGATTACAGGGTTATAAATACAAAATCAAATAGGGGTAATGCAGGAGTAGGTTTAATAATGAATAGGAAAATAGGAGTGCGGGTTAGCTACTACAAACAGCATAGTGAACGCATTATTGTGGCAAAGATAGACACGAAGCCCACGCCTACCACAGTAGTACAAGTTTATATGCCAACTAGCTCTGCAGATGATGAAGAAATAGATGTAATGTATGACGAGATAAAAGAAATTATTCAGGTAGTGAAGGGAGACGAAAATTTAATAGTCATGGGTGACTGGAATTCGTCAGTAGGAAAAGGGAGAGAAGGAAACATAGTAGGTGAATATGGATTGGGGGGAAGGAATGAAAGAGGTAGCCGCCTTGTAGAATTTTGCACGGAGCATAACTTAATCATAGCTAACACTTGGTTCAAGAATCATGAAAGGAGGCTGTATACATGGAAGAAGCCTGGAGATACCGACAGGTTTCAGATAGATTATATAATGGTAAGACAGAGATTTAGGAACCAGGTTTTAAATTGTAAGACATTTCCTGGGGCAGATGTGGATTCTGACCACAATCTATTGGTTATGAACTGCAGATTGAAACTGAAGAAACTGCAAAAAGATGGGAATTTAAGGAGATGGGACCTGGATAAACTGAAAGAACCAGAGGTTGTAGAGAGTTTCAGGGAGAGCATAAGGGAACAATTGACAGGAATGGGGGAAAGAAATACAGTAGAAGAAGAATGGGTAGCTCTGAGGGATGAAGTAGTGAAGGCAGCAGAGGATCAAGTAGGTAAAAAGACGAGGGCTAGTAGAAATCCTTGGGTAACAGAAGAAATATTGAATTTAATTGATGAAAGGAGAAAATATAAAAATGCAGTAAATGAAGCAGGCAAAAAAGAATACAAACGTCTCAAAAATGAAATCGACAGGAAGTGCAAAATTGCTAAGCAGGGATGGCTAGAGGACAAATGTAAGGATGTAGAGGCTTATCTCACTAGGGGTAAGATAGATACTGCCTACAGGAAAATTAAAGAGACCTTTGGAGAGAAGAGAACCACTTGTATGAATATCAAGAGCTCATATGGCAACCCAGTTCTAAGCAAAGAAGGGAAGGCAGAAAGGTGGAAGGAGTATATAGAGGGTTTATACAAGGGAGATGTACTTGAGGACAATATTATGGAAATGGAAGAGGATGTAGATGAAGACGAAATGGGAGATAAGATACTGCGTGAAGAGTTTGACAGAGCACTGAAAGACCTGAGTCGAAACAAGGCCCCGGGAGTAGACAACATTCCACTAGAACTACTGATGGCCTCGGGAGAGCCAGTCCTGACAAAACTCTACCATCTGGTGAGCACGATGTATGAGACAGGCGAAATACCCTCAGACTTCAAGAAGAATATAATAATTCCAATCCCAAAGAAAGCAGGTGTTGACAGATGTGAAAATTACCGAACTATCAGTTTAATAAGTCACAGCTGCAAAATACTAACGCGAATTCTTTACAGACGAATGGAAAAACTGGTAGAAGCCGACCTCGGGGAAGATCAGTTTGGATTCCGTAGAAATGTTGGAACACGTGAGGCAATACTGACCTTACGACTTATCTTGGAAGAAAGATTAAGAAAAGACAAACCTACGTTTCTAGCATTTGTAGACTTAGAGAAAGCTTTTGACAATGTTGACTGGAATACTCTCTTTCAAATTCTGAAGGTGGCAGGGGTAAAATACAGGGAGCGAAAGGCTATTTACAATTTGTACAGAAACCAGATGGCAGTTATAAGAGTCGAGGGACATGAAAGGGAAGCAGTGGTTGGGAAAGGAGTGAGACAGGGTTGTAGCCTCTCCCCGATGTTATTCAATCTTTATATTGAGCAAGCAGTAAAGGAAACAAAAGAAAAATTCGGAGTAGGTATTAAAATTCATGGAGAAGAAGTAAAAACTTTGAGGTTCGCCGATGACATTGTAATTCTGTCAGAGACAGCAAAGGACTTGGAAGAGCAGTTGAACGGAATGGACAGTGTCTTGAAAGGAGGATATAAGATGAACATCAACAAAAGCAAAACGAGGATAATGGAATGTAGTCAAATTAAGTCGGGTGATGCTGAGGGAATTAGATTAGGAAATGAGACACTTAAAGTAGTAAAGGAGTTTTGCTATTTAGGGAGTAAAATAACTGATGATGGTCGAAGTAGAGAGGATATAAAATGTAGACTGGCAATGGCAAGGAAAGCGTTTCTCAAGAAGAGAAATTTGTTAACATCGAGTATAGATTTAGGTGTCAGGAAGTCGTTTCTGAAAGTATTTGTATGGAGTGTAGCCATGTATGGAAGTGAAACATGGACGATAACTAGCTTGGACAAGAAGAGAATAGAAGCTTTCGAAATGTGGTGCTACAGAAGAATGCTGAAGATAAGGTGGGTAGATCACGTAACTAATGAGGAGGTATTGAATAGGATTGGGGAGAAGAGAAGTTTGTGGCACAACTTGACTAGAAGAAGGGATCGGTTGGTAGGACATGTTTTGAGGCATCAAGGGATCACAAATTTAGCATTGGAGGGCAGCGTGGAGGGTAAAAATCGTAGAGGGAGACCAAGAGATCAATACACTAAGCAGATTCAGAAGGATGTAGGTTGCAGTAGGTACTGGGAGATGAAGAAGCTTGCACAGGATAGAGTAGCATGGAGAGCTGCATCAAACCAGTCTCAGGACTGAAGACCACAACAACATGGTACTACAAGAAATACGAGAAATAATTTTTAAATATTCTTATTACAGTTACTACTTTTAACAATCTGTTCTGTCCTATAGGCACTACTTTTTCATAATTATTCGTCTATAGATAAACTGTTTCTTCAAATGAGACGTAATCTTTGTAAATCGTTCCTCATTGGATGACGCTGACGGCATACACCACAATCATGCCCTCAGCAGATCTATACAGCTCAACTGTGCCCAGACAAGAGCAGCAGTTTCAGGGACTGAGGTCTACTGACTGTTCTGGACCACAACTTCAGTTGAAAGACAACTCTTCGATTGTAATACGTATAAATTATTTTAAGGCACTGACTTCTTTATGTAAGTAGCACGTTTTCTACTTTCACAGTGCTATTCTGAAGACGGCCTAAGACGAGGCCGGAGCCGGTCATTTTAAATAAAGTAACCATCGCGATCTAGACTGTTTTTTCACTGATTTTATGGAGGAGATGTGTTTGACAGCAGCAAAGATGAAGAAGTGCTCATAGCCCTCTAAGGTATGCGTTTCAGAGCCAGTGTTTACTGAATATTTTTTCTTGATTTGGTCCATACTACCGCGTCTGAAAGTTGCCTACATTACAATCTTAACAACAACATTAACAGTGCCAGTAACAGAGTGTCAGAGATATCATAACTGTTTTCGCTTATAATTTTTGACTCTTTCCTCTCCGGTAGGGGGACCCTGAACTCAAATGTACGCATTTATCTGTCCGTATCTTTCTAGAAAGTTTGTATAGTCATCAAGAATCAAGTGCATACATTTACAAGCGCTGGCTTCTGTAAGCTTGACCGTCTGTAGTGCCGATGTATGACGTCTCTCCACAAGGGTCCGTATGTAAAACTTTGTCTACTACGTCCCCTGAACAAACTATGGAAGTGTGTAACACGAATTGTGAAACATTCTACATATCATCACTCAATTTCTAGACAGTTCACGTGAACCGTTGATTTATTTTCAAAGAATATTCGTAAGAATTTATTCTACTTACTAGCGATTCATCAAGAACTTTAACACTTTTAATCACACTACGTGCGCGTGGAAGTAACTGATGAAATCATAACCAAATTGCTTTTAACAAATGGTTATTTTATTTACTTTGCTAGTGCCTAAAAGCATTTTTTAAAAAAGAAACAGATTTAAAATTATAATCAGAAAGCACCCTCTAAATATCAAGTTACAATTTATTCAGAGGGAGAAAGAAACAAATTTTTGTCTGTATGAGCTCTCGGGCTGAAAACCTTGCCGCTCCCTTTTGACAAGGCCGTAGTTACGACTGCTTACAACAACCTCTGAAAGACTGGTGCAAATCTACAACACACCAGATTACTTTAAACTAAAAGTTTTAACAATTCACACAAACTATGCACCCCGTAGGGGGCACGAAAATGGTACAAAACACTAAAATAAAAAAAAAATTAACTTTGCCACCGAAGGTGCAACTTGATTTTAACTTCTAAAAAGAATCTTACGGTGAAAAGGTGGCAACTTTATACACTAAAATGACAATTTAAATAAAAGCCCATGAAATGCAATCTTATATAAAATTATCCAATGTTGGCCAAACAAGTTAACATGCTCTACAGTACACAGATAGCGCCTCTCAAGATGATAGGTAAGATCAAAACATATGTCAGGAATTAGGCCGTTACACTCCAAGCAATAAATTCGTTCTTTTTTTTTTTTTTGTCGTCAGTCTACTGACTGGTTTGATGCGGCCCGCCACGAATTCCTTTCCTGTGCTAACCTCTTCATCTCAGAGTAGCACTTGCAACCTACGTCCTCAATTATTTGCTTGACGTATGCCAATCTCTGTCTTCCTCTACAGTTTTTGCCCTCTACAGCTCCCTCTAGTACCATCGAAGTCATTCCCTCATGTCTTAGGAGATGTCCTATCATCCTGTCGCTTCTCCTTATCAGTGTTTTCCACATATTCCTTTCCTCTCCGATTATGCATAGAACCTCCTCATTCCTTACCTTATCAGTCCACCTAATTTTCAACATTCGTCTATAGCACCACATCTCAAATGCTTCGATTCTCTTCTGTTCCGGTTTTCCCGCAGTCCATGTTTTTAAATACCATACAATGCTGTACTCCAGACGTACATCCTCAGAAATTTCTTCCACAAATTAAGGCCGGTATTTGATATTAGTAGACTTCTGTTGGCCAGAAATGCCTTTTTTGTCATAGCGAATCTGATTTTGATGTCCTCCTTGCTCCGTCCGTCATTGGTTATTTTACTGCCTAGGTAGCAGAATTCCTTAACTTCATTGACTTCGTGACTATCAATCCTGATGTTAAGTTTCTCGCTGTTCTCATTTCTACTACTTCTCATTACCTTCGTCTTTCTCCGATTTACTCTCAAACCATACTGTGTACTCAATTAGACTGTTCATTCCGTTCAGCAGATCATTTAATTCTTCTTCACTTTCACTCACGATAGCAATGTCATCAGCGAATCGTATCATATCCTTTCACCTTGTATTTTAATTCCACTCCTGAACCTTTCTTTTATTTCCGTCATTGCTTCCTCGATGTACAGATTGAAGAGTAGGGGCGAAAGGCTACAGCCTCGTCTTACACCCTTCTTAATACGAGCACTTCGTTCTTGATCGTCCACTCTTATTATTCCGTCTTGGTTGTTGTACATATTGTATATGACCCGTCTCTCCCTATAGCTTACCCCTATTTTTTTCAGAATCTCGAACAGCTTGTACCATTTTATATTGTCGAACGCTTTTTCCAGGTCGACAAATCCTATGAAAGTGTCTTGATTTTTCTTTAGCCTTGCTTCCATTATTAGCCGTAACGCCAGAATTGCCTCTCTCGTCCCTTTACTTTTCCTAAAGCCAAACTGATCGTCACCTAGCGCATTCTCAAATTTTCTTTTCCATTCTTCTGAATATTACTCTTGTAAGCAGCTTCGATGCATGAGCTGTTAAGCTGATTGTGCGATAATTCTCGCACTTGTCAGTTCTTGCCGTCTTCAGAATTGTGTGGATGATGCTTTTCCGAAAGTCAGATGGTATATCGCCAGACTCATATATTCTACACACCAACATGAATAGTCGTTTTGTTGCCTCTTCCCCCAATGATTTTAGAAATTCTGATGGAATGTTATCTATCCTTTCTGCCTTATTTGACCGTAAGTCCTCCAAAGCTCTTTTAAATTCCGATTCTAATACTGGATCCCCTATCTCTTCTAAATCGACTCCTGTTTCTTCTTCTATCACATCAGACAAATCTTCACCCTCATAGAGGCTTTCAATGTATTCTTTCCACCTGTCTGCTCTCTCCTCTGCATTTAACAGTGGAATTCCCGTTGCACTCTTAATGTTACCACCGTTGCTTTTTTTAATGTCACCAAAGGTTGTTTTGACTTTCCTGTATGCTGAGTCTGTCCTTCCGACAATCATATCTTTTTCGATGTCTTCACATTTTTCCTGCAGCCATTTCGTCTTAGCTTCCCTGCACCTCCTGTTTATTTCATTCCTCAGCGACTTGTATTTCTGTATTCCTGATTTTCCCGGAACATGTTTGTACTTCTTCCTTTCATCAATCAATTGAAGTATTTCTTCTGTTACCCATGGTTTCTTCGCAGCTACCTTCTTTGTACCTATGTTTTCCATCCCAACTTCTGTGATGGCCCTTTTTAGAGATGTCCATTCCTCTTCAACTGTACTGCCTACTGCGCTATTCCTTATTGCTGCATCTATAGCATTAGAGAACTTCAAACGTATCTCGTCATTCCTTAGTACTTCCGTATCCCACTTCTTTGCGTATTGATTCTTCCTGACTAATGTCTTGAACTTCAGCCTACTCTTCATCACTACTATATTGTGATCTGAGTCTATATCTGCTCCTGGGTACACCTTACTGTGGTGTCACCGCCAGACACCACACTTGCTAGGTGGTAGCTTTAAATCGGCCGCGGTCCATTAGTACATGTCGGACCCGCGTGTCGCCACTGTCAGTGATCGCAGACCGAGCGCCACCAAACGGCAGGTCTCGAGAGACTTACTACGACTCGCCCCAGTTGTACGGACGACTTAGCTAGCGATGCACTCTGACGAAGCCTCGCTCATTTGCAGAGCAGATAGTTAGAATAGCCTTCAGCTAAGTCAATGGCTACGACCTATCAAGGCGCCATAGCAATTGATAGTTATCATATGAAGCACGTCTCATCAAGAACGATGTATACAAATGATGGATTAAAGTTAAGTATTCCAGCAGCCTCGTACTTCTCTTTATAGCATTCATTACGTACCCTGTTTCAGGCCTCACGCCATCCTGCGTGAGCTTATAGCGTGCATATCGGTCTCCTCAAACCACACTGTGTCGGCACTTCTGTCGACACATCACTTACAATCCAGTATCCGATTTCGGAATCTCTGTCTGACCATGATGTAATCTAATTGAAATCTTCCCGTATCTCACGGCCTTTTCCAAGTATACCTCCTCCTCTTGTGATTCTTGAACAGGGTATTCGCTATTACTAGCTGAAACTTGTTACAGAACTCAATTAGTCTTTCTCCTCTTTCATTCCTTGTCCCAAGCCCATATTCTCCTGTAACCTTTTCTTCTACTGCTTCCCCTACAACTGCATTCCAATCGCCCATGACTATTAGATTTTCGTCCCCCTTTACATACTGCATTACCCTTTCAATATCCTCATACACTTTCTCTATCTGTTCATCTTCAGCTTGCGACGTCGGCATGTATACCTGAACTATCGTTGTGTTGGTCTGCTATCGATTTTGATTAGAACAACCCGGTCACTGAACTGCCCTACCTTCCTATTCATAACAAATCCTACACCAGTTATACCATTCGTTAACATACCGAATCCGACAAACATGACAGACGCAGCTCCGAACGACAGACAGACACTAACTGCCTAACAAATGCAGACGAGAGACAGACCCCGACTTACTCCGACTGACCGGCTGAGACTGACTCACTGGCGAGCTCATAGCGCCCCTTAAATGCACGTGAGCAGGCAACCTTTCCCCTTTCCCACCAGAGGGAGACACCAAAGCTGCGATTGCTACAGCGGCGCCACCTCCAAAAACGGAGGTAACTGGGTGCTGGTGCCCGCAGGTGTCTGGCCGTGCTCCAGGCACCTCACAGGTAGCGTACACAGTACACACGCTGCCCAGGACAGACCAGCTGGGGTAGGCCGGCTTTCTTTTGTGTCCGCAGCTTGCCCAATACAATAGAACACAGATCGTTCCTCAGAGCAGACCAGCCGGCGCGCTACCTGCTGTGTAGCGCTGTCTGCCAGCAGGGGAGGGGATAGCAGCACACCTACTGGCCTCCTCGCCCCCCCCCCCTTCCCTCCAGCAAAAGCGGCGCAGGAAGCGGCCGCGACTGCCGTGACGTCACAGCTGGCGTAACGGAGCCCGGTCGGCAGAGTACGGTGGTTCCGCGCGCTTCCCCGCGCCAACCAGCCAGCCGATCCTGCGAAAGAACCACGCTGACCACCTCACAGCTCGACTCGCATCCGTGCAGCACGACGCGAATCGTCCGCGAGACACACCGCCACTCGCGTGCAGGAGTTTGCTGCGACCCTCACTGCCTCGTGGCCCTAATGACGCAGTAGTCTCCGTCATAATCGGTAACTGTGCACAGGCAAGAAGATGGGCGCTTAGGAGTGGACTCTGCGCAGCTAGAGACGGGGAATACTTTGCGTCCCTGCGCTACAGCGCAGACTCCTACTGTCGCTTAAAGAGTCGTCACACGGACCGTGCTGTCTGACGTCAACGATGAGCGTGCTGGGTCCTCTGGTCCAACTGAACCGATCGTTGAGTGGAAGTGGTTATGTTTGGCTCCTTGGGAGGTCATTTGCACCCACTCGTGAACTTCATGTACCCATGATTATGCAGCATGTCACTGGGTCACAACTGTTCGCCACTGGTTTGAAGGACATTCTGGACAATTCGTACGAACGATTTGGCCACAAAGATCGTCAAACATGCAGCCCATCGCCGGCCGCGGTGGTCTCGCGGTTCTACGCGCTCAGTCCGGACCTGCGCGAATGCTACGGTCGCAGGTTCGAATCCTGCCTCGGGCATGCATGTGTGTGATGTCCTTAGGTTAGTTAGGTTTAAGTAGTTCTAAGTTCTAGGGGACTGATGACCACTGATATTAAGTCCCATAGTGCTCAGAGCCATTTGAGCCATGCTGCCCATCAAACATTTATGGGACGCATTCGAGAGGTCAGTTCGTACACCAAATCCTGCACCGGCAACACTTTCGTAATTATGGACGACTATTTGGGTAGCATAGCTCAATATTTCTGCAGAGGACTTTCAGTGACTTGCTGAGTCCACGCCATGTTGAGTCGCTGCACTACGCCGGACAAAAGGAGGTCCGACACGGTATTAAAAGGTATCACGTTACTTTTGTCAACTCAGTGTAACCTCACGAGACACTGTCCTTTCCGCCCCTCACAGAATTAGAAACTAATCGGCAAACTGCTAATATTTTATTTCTTGTCCCTGAACTTTAATTCGCTTTCCATACTTCTCCCTGGTTTTCTTCACAATTTGTTCAGTGTACAAATTGAATAAATGGCGGGTAGGCTAAAGCGCTCTCTCACTTCTGAACTATTGCTTCCCTGTCGTGTCCTCTGACTGCCATCTGCTTTCTGCGCAAGTAATAACAACATTTCGAGTCCTGCATTTCATTCTTACCATCTTCAAAATTTCCAAGAATGTAATCCAATATACAGTATTAAAAGCTTTCTCTAGATCCACAGATGCTACTGACCAGGGAGTTCCTAACCCTGTGAGAGTAGAAACAAAACCGTTAGATTGTTCACGAAAGTAATTTATTTAATCGATCATTACTTTTAGATGACTATTTCGTAAGAGTGTACTACTGACTAGGGAAGTCACTAATAATTAAATTTATTCCAAATAGTATCATTAATAATGTGGAGGAGGTTAAAGCTTGTGAAATGAGTGTATGAAAAAAATCTGTCTTGTTCCTGCTTCGGACTTATTTAGTATTTTGTACCGTGCATCTATGTCAGTAAAATTGAAACATAAACACTTAAATCTCTCACAGAAATGTCTTCGCTGAGTTACAGGTACTTCTCACAGTAGACCAGAAATTTCTTAATTATTCGCTTCACAACAGGCAAACGAAATAATTTACAGGGTAACACAACAGTAACAATGTAATGGCTACTATACTGCTGTAGCACCTGCACGGTATTATTATTATTATTTATTTCTTTTCTCAGACGTTATGTCTGGTTAAAAACGGAAAGTGACGTGGACCTTGATCAAGCGTCACTTCCTTTTAACTGTGCGGTATATGTTACATTGCATTTAGGAACTTTCGGGTAATTGAACATGTATCAATAATTACAGATTTCTGTAGCTGTATATATAAGTTTGGATGTAGCTGTATTGCGTTGATGTACTGGTGGATATTGTGTGGTATGACTCCTGTAGTTGATAGTATAATTGGTATAATGTCAACTTTATCCTGATGCCACAGGTCTTTGACTTCCTCAGCCAGTTGGATGTATTTTTCAATTTTTCTCCTGGTTTCTTTTGTATATTTGTTGTATTGGGTATGGATATTTCGATTAGTTGTGTTGATTTCTTCTTTTTATTGGTGAGTATGATGTCAGGTTTGTTATGTGGTGTTGTTTTATCTGTTATTATGGTTCTGTTCCAGTACAATTTGTATTCATCATTCTCCAGTATATTTTGTGGTGCATACTTGTATGTGGGAACGTGTTGTTTTATAAGTTTATGTTGTAGGGCAAGTTGTTGATATTTTTGCTACATTGTCATGTCTTCTGGGGTATTCTGTATTGGCTAGTATTGTACAGCCGCTTGTTATGTGATCTACTGTTTCTATTTGTTGTTTGCAAAGTCTGCATTTATCTGTTGTGGTGTTGGGATCTTTAATAGTATGCTTCCTGTAATATCTGGTGTTTATTGTTTGATCCTGTATTGCAATCATGAATCCTTCTGTCTCACTGTATATATTGCCTTTGTTAGCCATGTGTTGGATGCGTCTTGATCGATGTGTGGCTGTGTTAGATGATACGGGTGTTTTCTTTTTCCAATTTACTTTCTTCGTATCTGTTGATGTTATGTGATCCAAAGGGTTGTAGAAGTGGTTATGAAATTGCAGTGGTGTAGTCGATGTACACTCCTGGAAATGGAAAAAAGAACACATTGACACCGGTATGTCATACCCACCATACTTGCTCCAGACACTGCGAGAGGGCTGTACAAGCAATGATCACACGCACGGCACAGCGGACACACCAGGAACCGCGGTGTTGGCCGTCGAATGGCGCTAGCTGCGCAGCATTTGTGCACCGCCGCCGTCAGTGTCAGCCAGTTTGCCGTGACATACGGAGCTCCATCGCAGTCTTTAACACTGGTAGCATGCCGCGACAGCGTGGACGTGAACCGTATGTGCAGTTGACGGACTTTGAGCGAGGGCGTATAGTGGGCATGCGGGAGGCCGGGTGGACGTACCGCCGAATAGCTCAACACGTGGGGCGTGAGGTCTCCACAGTACATCGATGTTGTCGCCAGTGGTCGGCGGAAGGTGCACGTGCCCGTCGACCTGGGACCGGACCGCAGCGACGCACGGATGCACGCCAAGACCGTAGTATCCTACGCAGTGCCGTAGGGGACCGCACCGCCACTTCCCAGCAAATTAGGGACACTGTTGCTCCTGGGGTATCGGCGAGGACCATTCGCAACCGTCTCCATGAAGCTGGGCTACGGTCCCGCACACCGTTAGGCCGTCTTCCGCTCACGCCCCAGCATCGTGCAGCCCGCCTCCAGTGGTGTCGCGACAGGCGTGAATGGAGGGACGAATGGAGACGTGTCGTCTTCAGCGATGAGAGTCGCATCTGCCTTGGTGCCAATGATGGTCGTATGCGTGTTTTGGCGCCGTGCAGGTGAGCGCCACAATCAGGACTGCATACGACCGAGGCACACAGGGCCAACACCCGGCATCATGGTGTGGGGAGCGATCTCCTACACTGGCCGTACACCACTGGTGATCGTCGAGGGAACACTGAATAGTGCACGGTATATCCAAACCGTCATCGAACCCATCGTTCTACCATTCCTAGACCGGCAAGGGAACTTGCTGTTCCAACAGGACAATGCACGTCCGCATGTATCCCGTGCCACCCAACGTGCTCTAGAAGGTGTAAGTCAACTACCCTGGCCAGCAAGATCTCCGGATCTGTCCCCCATTGAGCATGTTTGGGACTGGATGAAGCGTCGTCTCACGCGGTCTGCACGTCCAGCACGAACGCTGGTCCAACTGAGGCGCCAGGTGGAAATGGCATGGCAAGCCGTTCCACAGGACTACATCCAGCATCTCTACGATCGTCTCCATGGGAGAATAGCAGCCTGCATTGCTGCGAAAGGTGGATATACACTGTACTAGTGCTGACATTGTGCATGCTCTGTTGCCTGTGTCTATGTGCCTGTGGTTCTGTCAGTGTGATCATGTGATGTATCTGACCCCAGGAATGTGTCAATAAAGTTTCCCCTTCCTGGGACAATGAATTCACGGTGTTCTTATTTCAATTTCCAGGAGTGTATTTATATGAGTGATTGCTTTGTGTATTTTGCTAGTTTCTGCTCGTTCTAGAAAGAATTTTCTTAAATTGTCTACCTGTCCATAATGTAAGTTTTTTATGTCGATAAATCCCCTTCCTCCTTCCTTTCTGCTTAATGTGAATCTTTCTGTTATTATTATTACTATTATTATTATTATTATTATTATTATTATTATTATTATTACTATCATTATGATGGTTATTACTAGGAGTGGTCAGGCACAAAGCGTTAGCAGTCAATCTAATTTCTGCCAGTTCAGAAGTTATTATTTGCTCGTGTGAGTAGAATTCTAAGTACTGTATATACAGTCAAACATACAGGGGTTTACTGACTTCAAGGTTAAGTTCCTTACGCAAAAACGAGCAAAAAATCTACTAACATGGGCTCTAAAATACATACCTTAAGAGCTGTGAGAGCTTCTTCATTAGAGGAGATGTGTTTCGTAGTAGTGAAAATGAGCAAATGCCCATAGTTCTTAAAGTATGTCTTTTAGAGCCCACGTTTACTGGATTTTTTTCTTGTTTTGTTCCATAAAAACCTCCTTCCAATATATGAAGAGCATAGAGCCTGTGGGAGAAGAGACATATCTTACAGAAACAAAGTAATAATTTTTTCTCCGAGCAAAATGGTTCAAATGGCTCTGAGCACTATTGGACTTAACATCTGAGGTCATCAGTCCCCTAGAACTTAGAACTACGTAAACTTAACTAACCTAAGACCATCACACACACCCATGCCCGAGGCAGGATTCGAACCTGCGACCGTAGCAGTCGCGCGGTTCCGGACTCAAGCGCCTAGAACCGCTCGGCCTCAGCGGCGGGCTCTCTCTGAGCAGGAAAACGGACAGAGAGGGCGTTGGCACATACGGATGTTCTCGGCCACACTCGCACTTGCTGTCCTCTGATGTGAAGCCCGTCACTTATGTGATGACTTTGGATTGGTTGGTTGGCTGATTTGGGAGACTGGACCAAACAGCGAGGTCATCTGTCCCATCAGATCGGGGAAGGATTGGCCTTTAAGGTACCATCCCGACATTTGATTGAAACGATATGGGGAAAACACGGAAAACCCAAATCAGGATGGCCGAACTTGAATTTGAACTGTCGTCCTCTCGAATGCGAGTCCAGTATTCTGACCACTGTGCCACCTCACTCGGCATGACTTCAGAGCTCAGTTACAAACTGCACATATAGTGCACACATTTTAACTTGATTGATTTTAATTGGGGGGGGGGGGGAGAATCATGTGGGTGAAAAAGTGTCGCTAAGGACAGGAATTTTGCTGGCGAATTACGTTGTAACAAATGTCTACCTTCTGTAGTATCATAGATCGATACCAAACTCACCGGAAATGAAAACGCACGTTTCCGACAGAAGCCGATAGCGGTTACAGGAAGGTTCGGCAGAACCAGTAATGCGCCCCCGCTGAGCCACAGCTTCAGTGGCTCCGACTGCGAACGCACTCTGCCGTCGAGGTGTAAGATGGCCGGCTGCAACTACACGGCCCCATGTCAGTTGCACTCTTCGGCAATTTTCAGTCTAAGCCTTTGAACAGTTCGCTGGTGCATTGGTAGTGGGCGCCTCAGACTGCATGATGCCCTTTAGTTTGCTTGTTGTAATAGCTGGACTTCACTGCCGTTTATTCTTTTTCAAATTTTCTTCACAATACTCGGAGAATGCCACAGGTCAAATAAAAATTCTATTTAGAATGTTTGCGTGGTCGCTACTCGTTTCTATTCCCGTCTAGTTTCCCTACGACGACAGCTGCCACAACACTCTGTGGCCCATCTCTCATTACCATTGTGTCTGAAGTGGTTCACATCAAAAAAAAAAAAAAATTTTGCGTCACCGCGGTTCCCAGATTCCCTGAAGATAGATGTTCACTGTGGATATTGTATCCCTTTGACTGTTCAGAGATATCACTAAACCCGCCCAACGATTAAAACAACCATGCATGAGCAGCGGAGGGGGTCCGACAGCCGATGAGTTCCAGTTATTCCATCAGGAAGGAGGTAGACGGCTCGTGTTGTCTGTAGTTCAACCATGCCTAGACCGCCAATACCGCGGTTCGATTCCGTACGCATTGTTACTTTGTACCAGGAAGGGCTCTCAACAAAGGCGTCTTGGAGTGAACCAAAGCGATGTTGTTCGGACATGGAGGACTTACAGAGGGACAGGAACTGTCGATGACACGCCTCGCTCATGCCGCCCAAGGGCTACTACTGCGGTGGATGACCGCTACCTACGGACTATAGCTCGGAGGAACCGTGGCAGCAACGCCACCATATTGAATAATGCTTTGCGTGCAGCCACAGGACGTCGTGTTACGATTCAAACTGTGCACAACACGCTGGATGAAGCGCAGCTTCACTCCCGACGTCCATGGTGAGGTCCACCTTTGCAACCACGACGCCATGCAGCGCGATACAGTTTGGCCCAAGAACATGCCGAATGGAGCACTCAGGGTTGGCATCTCGTTCTCTTCACCGATGAGTGTCGCATATGCCTTCGACCAGACAATAGTTGTGTTTGGAGGCAACCCGGTCAGGCTGTACGCCTTAGACACACTGTCCAGCGAGTGCAGCAAGGTGGAGGTTCCCTGCTGTTTTCGGGTGGCGTTATGTGGGACCGACGTATGCCGCTGGTGGTCATGGAAGGCGCCCTAACGGCTGTACGATACGTGAATGCCATCCTCCGACCTACAGACAACCACATCGGTAGCATATTGGCGAGACATTCGTCTTCGTGGACGACAGTCCGTGCCATCATCGTGCACATGTTATGAATGACTTCCTTCAGGATAACGACATGGCTCTGAGCACTACGGGACTTAACATCTGAGGTCATGAGTCCCCTAGAACTTAGAACCACTTAAACCTAACTAACCTAAGGATATCACACATATTCATGCCCGAGGCAGGATTCGAACCTGCGACCGTAGCGGTCGCGCGGTTGCAGACTATTGTGCCTAGAACCACTCGGCCACTTCGGTCGGCGATAACGACATCGCTCGACTAAGGTGGCCTGCATGTTCTCCAGACATGAACCCTATCGAAGATGCCTGGGATAGATTGAAAAGGGCTGTTTATGGACGATGTGACCCACCAACCACTCTGAGGGATCTACGCCGAATCGCCATTGAGGAGTGGGACAATCTGGACCAACATTGCCTTCATGATGTTGTGGATAGTACGGCATGACGAATACAGTTATGCAACAATGCAAGAGGACGTGCTACTGGGTATTAGAGGTAACGGTGTGTAGAGCAGTGTGGACCACCACCTCTAAAGAACTCTCTGCACGGTGGTACAACATGAAATGTGTGGTTTTCATGAGCAATAAAAGGGGCGGAAATGATGTTTATGTTGATCTCTATTCCAGTTTTCTGTACAGGTTCCGGAACTCTCGGGACCGGGGTGATGCAAAACTTTTTTTGATGTGTGTAGTACACAACATCCTCAGTGTGGATAGTATGGCTTCCTTTCTGCCAAGGAGGTACACGCACCATTCATGATGCACTAAGAAGTACTTCATAAATATATTCAAAAACGGTTTAAACGGCTCTGAGCACTATGGGACTTAACATCTGTGGTCATCAGTCCCATAGAACTTAGACTTAAACCTAACTAACCTAAGGACATCACACACATCCATGCCCGAGGCAGGATTCGAACCTGCGACCGTAGGGGTCGCGCGGTTCCAGACTGTAGTGCCTAGAACCGCTCGGCCACTCTGGCCGGCCGTAAATATATTTAAAAAAATGTTTTACAAATAAGCAGCACCTACTGTCTTATAGGCTCATTGGTACATGATGATTCATCGTTCATCATTTTAAAAATAAAACGTCCAAAGAAAATTCTTTTTCATTCCACAATTGAGTTAGGCGCTAATGTTCATGATGGGGTGCGGGATATCAGCTAGCACCTGATGGCACTCAGGAGTAATGGTCTCAGAAGTGCTGGGAACGTTTGCTACAGATGGACCGGATTTTCCACAATTCATCCTGGTGACAACACTGGTGTTTCAGAATCAGACAGCGACGAATGTGATGGGAGCTGTCGAGAGCACCGACCCCACGACCACCACGGGTAGCAGCTGGCAGCTGGTAGAGACGCGTCGCGACAGCCTAGCAGCAGCCTTGGCAGAAGCGCAGGCCGGCTAGCCTTCAGGCGGGACTGCTGCGGCTAGAGTAGTCGCGGGGGTGGGGGGGGGGGAGGCAGTGACGGAGTGTGGTGTGGGGGGGGGGGGGGAGTGGCGGCGTGTGGGCGGCAGGTGGTCTGGGCGCGCCGACAGGCAGCTGTCTCGTGTCCGCAGCAGCAGGGGGAGTGGGGAGGGGGGGGGGCTGCTCTGCGGGTCCGTAGCAGAGGGCGGCAGTCGGCACAGCAGAGAATAGCTAGCCTAGGGCCAAGTGGGGCTCAGTGGTTTGTGTGTGTGTGTGTGTGGGGGGGGGGGGGGGGGGCGGCTGGCATCGCGATTGCGTCTCTTCAGCACACTCTGTCTCTTAATGACATTACGCACTGAAGTAAAGCACCGAAGCACCGAGAATGCGAGAAGGAAACAAAATGAAACTTCAAGGCTTGGAAGATATGTGATAATATTTTGGTGATTACAAAATCGAGTCAAGTTTACGAAGAACTAGCAGTACCAGGTGGTGTGCGGACATTTGCCACGCCGGACATATGCCACGCCGGACATATGCCACGCCGGACAGTTGCCACGCTTTTACCTGCTCCGAAGGGTTGGCTCCCTTCTCTCCCCCGCCTCCTCCTCATCGCTGTCGCCCAGTACTTACTGAGCCTTTCCGTTGGTTTACTTAACATAGGACCAGAATCTCTGGATTATCCGCCACATTTCTAGAGAGACTTCTGTTGTGGAAACTATTAAATGCATCTCGCATTGAAATCCGCACCAAATTTCGAGCCTCAGTAAAACTTCGCCAACCTCGGAGATTTTGCGTTCGTCTAAATTATACGTGCCCTTTTCGGTGCTCCTGTAGCAGCTTCCTGTAGTGTTTTGTGTACCACGAGGGATCAGTTCCGTCTCTTATTAATTTATTTGGCATCAATCTCTCGAGTGCTGTTGATACTATTTCTTTGAACTTAAGCCGGTCAGAGCGGCCGAGCGGTTCTAGGCGCTTCCGTCTGGAACCGCGCGACCGCTACGGTCTCAGGTTCGAATCCTGCGTCGGGCATGGATGTGTGTGATGTCCTTAGGTTAGTTAGGTTTAAGTAGTTCTAAGTTCCAGGGGACTGATGACCTCACATGTTAGGTCCCATAGTGCTCAAAGCCATTTGAACCACTGAACCTTTGGACTTAAGCCACATATGATCTTCGCTAACATAGTTTGGAAGGACTGGAGACTGTCGCTCAGAAAGACGTCAACCGAATTTTTAGCTGCTTTTATAAATAGATAGATTACACGTTTAGTTTTGGTGAATTTCTTTGTTACGGAATTGAGCCTCATTCGGCTATGTGTTCACTAATCCCTGTATCCATCGTGATGCTCAGGATTATTTGTGGCTAAGAGGTCAAGTGGTCAAGTGTGTTTTCGTAACCATTCACAATTTGAATGGCCTCGTGAACTAATTGTTCAAAATAATTTTTAAAAAATCATTTAGAACAATTACGGAATGTTTTCTATCAACAATAGGGTCTGACAATGTATTTTTGTCAACTTACGGAAGGTAGATTGAAGTCACTGCCAACTATAATTGTATGAGTAGCGTACCGATTTGTGATGAGACTCAAGTTTTCTTTGAACTTTTCAGCAACTGTTTCATCTGAGACCTTTCTTGTTGCTCCCATTCCGATGAATTGTTTCTATCGCAATCAGTAAGCGTGATAGGAAGCTACCCTACAGACAGAGGGATCTATATTTATACTTGGTAGAACTAATTACATACTGACATAATCGTCGGTATTGCTTTCGTTTCCAAAAAGTCATAAATATTTCGAATTCGGAAAAGAAGCTATGTATTTCGCCAAGATGTCTAAGAAGAAGGTCCCTTACATACTGGTTTTATCGAGTAAGATGTGCAGCCGGCGGTTGGAAAGCAGACAGAAGTACTACGAGGAAGGGCCTCCCTTACCTGAGGGATCGCTGCTCAAGCTACCTGGCGAAGGGGCAACTGTGGCAAAGGTCCGGCGTGGCAAGTGTCCGGCATTCGTGCCTGGTCATGCATTGCTGTGTCTCAGTCTGCACAAAAATAGAGGGAGAAAGCACATGTTTCTCTCTCTATCTATCTTCTCCTCCCCCTCTCCATCTCTCCCCCCTTCTCCTGCCACCTAACTCTCCCCCCTCTCAGCCTATCACCTCCTCCTCTCTTCCTGTGTCCATCTTCTCATGCCCCCTCACTCTCCCTGCCACTCCCTCTGTGCACCTCCTCCTTCCCATTTTCTATGTGATTTCTTCCCACCTCTCTGCCCACTTCCCCCCTTCTCTGATCTTGACCCTTGTTTAAATCAAGAGCCTTGTTTATTGTTGTTGCAAAGTGAGATTGTGTAGTACTGTTCTAATCAGAAGCTAATAGCCCATAAATACAAATTTCCTGTTCGCTATATACAGGACGAGTCGCTAAGTATTGCCACCAATAATAACTCCGAAAGTAGGAGCTGAAAAGTTTGTGGGACAAATGTTGCATGGGGCAATGGGGACTATAATATGACGTTAGTTTTTTGTTGCTACGTGGGATCGCTTCAGAGATATGAAGACCAACTTTTTTTTTATTTTATTTTTTTTAGAAGGGATGCTATAGTTTGCCACTTATTTTCTGGTAGTGGCTATCGAGACGAATCCAATGATGTGTAACAGTAAGGTCTTTGAAGGTCAACGAAGGTCACTAACGTGGCATGAACGTACCTTTACAGAAGGTATTCGAAATGATGACCATTGGTATCAGTACAGTGCTGTAATCTTCTTATCATGGATTGAGGGGTATTCCTTATCACTTCGGAAAAAAAAGGTTCAAACGGCCCTGAGCACTATGGGATTTAAGTTCTAAGGTCATCAGTCCATCAGTCCCCTAGAACTTAGAACTACTTAAACCTAACTAACCTAAGGACACCACATACATCCATGCCCGAGGCAGGATTCGAACCTGCGACCATAGCTATGGCGCGGTTCCAGACTGTAGCGCCTAGAACCGCTCGGCCACACTGGCCGACCACTTCGGCACTTATCGAAGCACATGATCTGATAATCCTCTCTCATATCTTCAGGTGTAGTTGGAAAGTTTTTATAAACAATGTCTTTTACAAATCCCCACAAGAAAAAATCCAGAGGTGTCAAGTCCGGCGAACGAGCCGGACACGACATATCTCCTCCGGGTCCAAACCAACGATTTGGGAATTGTCTCTGCAACTAATTTCTAGCCATCAATGAAAAATGTGCCAGACACCCATCGTTTTGATGCCACCTTCTATTCCTTGTTCCTAAAGGTATTTCTTCCAGTAACAGCCGCGCGGGATTAGCCGAGCGGTCTCAGGCGCTGCAGTCATGGAAGTGTGGCTGGTCCCGGCGGAGGTTCGAGTCCTCCCTCGGGCAAGGATGTGTGTGTTTGTCCTTAGGATAATTTAGGTTAAGTAAAGCTTAGGGACTGATGACTTTAGCAGTTAAGTCCCATAAGATTTCACACACATTTGAACATTTTTTTTTCCAATAAGAGACGTGATGTTTCTTGCAGAAATGTGGTGTCCTTCCTACCAGTAAGGTTTCCTCTGATGAAATAGGGTCCTATAATTCTGTCCTCCAGAATCCCACACCATACATTCACCGACCACGGTTTTCGGTGTGCAACTTGCCGCAGCTAGCATGGATTTTCTGTTGCCCAGTAATGCATGTTATGCAAAGTAACATTTCCATGTTTTCTGAATGTAGCCCTCTCAGTAAATAAAATCAAATTAATAAATGTGTCATGCCTCTGAATCTCAAGTTCAGCCCATCGGCAGAATTCAATGCGATGCGTACAATCCATAGCAGTTAATTCTTGCTGAAGACTGAAATAGTAAGCATGACATTTATGGCGATGCAGAACACGAACAACACTACCCTGGTTCATGCCAGATTCCCTTGCGATTTGACGCAAAGTAACACAAGGATCTCGAACCACAGTGGCAAGAGTACCAATTTCCGTTCCTTCGTCAGTAACTTACCTTTGCCGGATCTGTTTCCGATTCGTTAAAGGTCCAGTTGTTCTCAATTTATTATACACTTATTTAAATGTACGACATGTTGGGTGAGTATGTTGAGGATATCTTTCAGCGTATAAGTCTCAAGCTTTCACTGAATTTCGTTGGCATTCTCCGTAAATGGGAAGCATATCGACTTGTTCCTCATTCACATTTGTTTGATTTGATGATACTAGTCTTACCGTTTCTATCAGTGTTGTATTGCGAAACCGTCTTATGGTGTTTACATGTCAATGGCAGATGGATACTCGTCAGAGCATATGCTTCGATACGTGCCAAAGTGATAAGGAATACCACTCAATGCATGATAAGAACATTGCAGCACTTCATTGATACCGATGGTCTTCACTCTGAACACCTTCTGTAAACTGAGGTCCGTGCCACGTTTTTGACCTTCGTTGACCTTCAAAGACGTTAGTGTTACACATCAAATGACTGAAATGACTCTGAGCACTATCGGACTTAACATCTGAGGTCATCAGTCGCCTTAGAACTACTTGAAGCTAACTAACCCAAGGGATCACACACTTCGATGCCCGAGGCAGGATTCGAACCTGCGCCCGTAGCGTTCGCGCGGTTCCAGATTGAAGCGCGTTGAAATGTTCGGCCACAACGGCCGGCTGTTACACATCATTGGATTCGTCTCGATAGCCGCTATCAGAAAAGTAGTACCAAACTATAGCATCCCTTTTTAAAAAACAAAGTTGACCTTCATGTCTCTGAAACGACCCCAGCTAGCAACAAAAAACCAACGTCATATTGCGGCCCCCATTGTCCTATGCAACATTTTTTACATTATGACAACCGACCTACTATCGATACAAGCCCATCCAGGAGATAGCAGCATCACGTGGCAATGAGCGACTGCTGCTCAGACACGGACATGGTGCATGTAGTAACAGTGAGTGTGCTGTCTGTGTCTGGAATGGGGAAGACGTATTCTCTCTCTGACTGTGACAGAGGGCAAAGTGTGATGCCCCAGAGGCACGACTCAAGCATATCGGAAACTGTACGACTTGTCTGGTGTTCGAGGAGTGCTGTGGTGAGTGTCTTCAAGACGTCGCGAAACCAAGGTGAGACCGCGTCCAGACGCCGTGGGGTTGGACAGGCACCTGCCGTTACGGATGTCGGACGTTGTGGGCTGGGCAGACTGGTAAAACATGACAGGCGGCGGTCTGTGGTGGAAGCACAGCCAGACTTCAATGCTGGGCATAGTATAAGTGTGTCTGAAGACACAATGCACCGGACACTTCTAATGACGGGCCTCCGCAGCCGACAACTCGTGCATGTGCCAATGTTAACGCCCCGACATTGGCAACTAAAACTGAAATGGCCACGTGAACACCGGCACTGGACATTGCTCCAGTGGCAGAGTATTGAATGCTCTGATGAATCGCGATACCTTCTTCATCATGCTGAAACTAGGGCACGGATCCGTCGTCTTGAGGGGAACAGCTCCTTGGGATGGAGACAATCTGGCATAGGGTCCATTCTGCTCTGCAGAACATTCATGTTGGCATCCGTGGTCCAGTGGAGGTTGTGCAAGACACCGTGATGGCCAAGGAGTCTTGTATTCTGGTTGCATACCACATACACGCCTTCCTGATGGCAGTAGAATTTTTCGACGAGATAATACGCCATGTCAAAAGGCCAGGTGAAAGGGTCCTGTAGCCACCTTTCATTATTCCGGTAGCCCATTTCCACTAGCATTTCTCTTTCTTTCCCTTGTTTCTCTTTTCACATAACTCTCGTAGTGGTGTGATTGAATGAATGTGGTTGTGTGTCACGTAGCTAGACGGTGGCGTAGTCTGCTGCAGAAAGTCTGCGGTAGTCATACAGATTCAGCAGCAGTTGTACAGAATAGGCAACTCTCGTAGTGGTCAAGTAGGCAAAGAGGTTTGCGCTACTTGTGAGAAATCCACCTGCGTTAGGTTGGTGGCGGAAACGGCATCTTTGGGTTTTCCGGGCCACGCGGAGCGCGGAAGAGGCTGGAGAAGTAAAAGGGAGGCAGTCTGCCGCCGGTACGGGAAGCGTCCACAGCTGCGCTCCAGTCGAAGAAGGGTGAGTTATACCGTGTGGCGCGTTGTTACTTGGCGAGGGGAGAGCTGTTAGCTTTTGGTCTCGCTTTTCAACTCTGAAGGATTGCTTTGCCTTGTCGCAGCAAGGAATGAAAACCTTTCGCAGATTTTTCTTTAGTAAATTTCTATAGCAGACTTGGATCCGCCGGAAGAGCGCCACACAAAGGTGTCGATAAGAAGTGAGCAATCGCTTCTGTATGAATCTCTGTTTGCCTTCAGCTGTGCTTGTATAAGTTTTTATTTTCCTAAATATCAATAGTTTTGCCTTCTCGTAAATTTTCCTTGCTTTATGTATCTTTCGTCCGTGGGGAGCCAACCACATGGTTGAACATTAGAGTTTGTTGGGCCATCACTGGCTGTCCGATCCCATGTTTGTTTTAAAGAATGTTAACTGTTCATGAATGTGTGATGTGATATTGTTGCAATTTGGCCACGATACCTAGAAATTGCGTCTCCACAAACCACGTGGACACGCGGGTGTACTGCGAAACGTGTACCGTTTCACGAATTATTGCGATTAGTTATCAGGCAACAGCAGTTGTATGAATGATTCACACCAATGATTTTAGGTGTAGATTATAACGTGACTGTATCGATGCTTTAATGTTTTAGGAATTAATGTTATGAGTAATTGTGTACATGCCTCACATCCATGTCTTAGGAATAAATTATTTTACCTACAATTTTCTCTTGTACTCCGAGGTTACGTTTTTGCACCTAAGCCACTCACCTCATAGCTTTCCTGGTTAGCACATCCAACGCGTTTCCTTACGCACAGGTACAGTGATTAGTTTCCCCTTTTATTTTAAAACGAATGCTTTAGATTAACTCTTATTTTCAGGTGTGGTGCTCGGAGCTCATCTTATGCACAGTGTTCATGCATTTTCTAGTTTATTTTAAATGTTTGATTCTCGTGAACAGTGCACGGGCAATACTATTAATTACATCGCTTCTTCTATGAGCGATATCACGACGTATGTATTTTTATGAGTTTTTGGTCTGTGATCAAATTAATTTATTTTCCGACTCGGCCTAACCTTTGATTAGTTGTATGGTTAGAGTCGGTGGCGACCCTAATCTTCTCACGTTAATTCCACAAGCAGTAAGTATTTCCATTCCCAATAATCTAAACGTAATAACCCGTAGAAACAGGTTAGTTATACAGGAGTGTGATGGAGTGGTTCGAGGAACACAGCGACGAGTTCCAGTTGATGTGCTGGCCCCTCAACTCACCAGATCTGAACCCAGCGGAACACATGTGGGATGTGATCGAACGTGGCGTCAGATCCCATCGCCCCCTCCCCAGAAGTTATTGGACTTGATGACATGGGTGTGCAGACGTGGTGGCAGCTGCCCCAGCGACCTACCGAGATCTCGCTGCTTCCATAGCACGACGTGTCGCTGTTGTTATCCGTGTCGAAGGTGGACATACCAGCTATTAGGTAGATAGTCGTAACGTTCTCGCTGATCAGCGTATGTCTATAAATATTTATTACACTAAGGTGTAAAAATTTGAAACAAATCGGGAAGGTACACTTTGAGATTTTTGGTAACAATGTTTTCCCTTTATATATTACATAGATATGTTTATATATTATGCATATTAACTTGTCCAGGCGCTATAGAACGGGACGTCCACAGTGTACAACACCACAAGAAGACCGATATCTCACCATCAGTGCCCGCAGACGGCCACGGAGTACTGCAGGTAGCCTTGCTCGGACCCTTACCACAGCTACTGGAACAGTTGTCTCCAGGCACACAGTCTACAGACGACTGAATAGACATGGTTTATTCGCCCAGAGACCTGCAAGGTGCATTCCACTGACTGCATTCCACTGACCCCTTGTCACAGGAGAGCCTGTAAAGCCTGGTGTCAAGAACACTGTACATGGTCATTGGAACAGTGGTCCCAGGTTATGTTCACAGACGAGTCCACGTATAGTCTGAACAGTGATTCTTGCCGGGTTTTCAACTGGCGTGAACCAGGAATCAGATACCAACCCCTTAATGTCCTTGAAAGGGACCTGTATGGAGGTCATGGTTTGATGGTGTGGGGTGGGATTATGATTGAGTGTCTCTGACAGAGGAACTGTAACAGGTCAGGTGTATCAGAATGTCATTTTGCATCAGTATGTCCGCATTTTCAGGGGTGCAGTGGGTCCCACCTTCCTCCTGATGGATGATAACACATGGCCGCACTGAGCTGCCATTGCGGACGAGTACTTTGAAACAGATCAAGCGACTGGAGTGGCCTGTCTGTTCTCCAGACCTAACTCCCATCGAGCACGTCTGGGATGCTCTTGGTCGACATTTCACTGCACGTCTTCAAACCCCTATGACACTTGAGGAGCTCTGACAGGCACTGGTGCAAGAATGAGAGGCTATACTCCAGCACTACGGCTCCAGTACATTAGGACTTCGTTTTTATGAAACAGATCTGATGATGGTCATTATAGACAGAAACCGGTAATCTGTTAGCAAAAATTTTGTGACCATTGATGTAAATTAAAGGAAACGCATACTGCAGCAGCTGCTCGACCACCTGATCCAGAGTAAGCCAAATCGTTGTGTGCCCTGTGTACATGTGAATGATGATCATATCCCATATTGATGTCAGGGAACATGCGCAGGAAACAGTGGTGCTTTGTAGCACATGTGTTTCAGGATGGATATCTCAACTTATCACCAATACCGTGGACTTACAGATCTGTGTCATGTGTGCGCCCTATTTGCCTACACAATTAGCGCCAGTTTTGTGTAGTGCCACGTTGTGTGGCTCCACATTCTGCAATTACCCTTAATTTATGAGCGTAGGTCAAATATGGAAAGAGACCTAAGACAGGAAATATTTCGACATATTAAATTAGGCTGGCAAAGTTATGGAAGGTACTCTTCAGTTTTGAAGCTCAAAATGTCGGCTAAGCTGAAGGAAACAGTTTTTGACTAATGTATTATGCCAACAACAGTGTAAGAAACAGTTTATGAACTAAGAAGAGAGTAAGAAATTTAAAAAAATGTGTTAATATCGAATTGGATATGAAAAAAGCCAGGAAGAAATTGCATGACAACATAAAATGAATGGAACCGACCAGTTTAACCAGCTAACATGCGAAATTCTATGAAATTCACATTGAAGTTACGAGTGGACATCTGACTATTTCATTAAAATAATTCAGCATCTAGCAGAACTGGTGGTGGTTGAGCATACGTAAACTTAACTAACAGATAAATTTGACAAACACCTGTAAATATGCTTTTTTATTCCAGTCTCTCATCACAAATGAATTCTTTAAACGATGACCAGTTTCAGTCTGTAATGACCATCCTCAGATCTTTTTTACACCTTGTCCTAAAGTGATACGGCCATAAAGGCATCGTCAAAACATATAAATATAATCAGCAGAGCATAGTCAGATAGATTGCTGATTATATTTATATGTTTTGACGATGCCATTGTGGCCGTATCACTTTAGGACATGGTGTAAAAAAGATCTGGAGATGGTCATTACAGACTGAAACCGGTCATCGTCTAAAGAATTCTTTTGTTATCAGAGACTGGAATAAAAAAGCATTTTACAGTATTGGATCACTGTTTGTACACGCGATTATGTCAATTATGTCGCAGTTGGTGAAACCTGTAAATATGATGTAATGCAGGGGCCAGCAGAGAGAGAGAGAGAGAGAGAGAGAGAGAGAGAGGGAGAGAGAAAGGTAGATGATGAGAGGGGCAATGTGAAGTAAGACGAGCACTCCAGCTGGGACTCGATGTCATCGCTTGTTGACAGAAGAGCGGTCGAATGGGGCAAGTGCGACGACGGCGGTCCAGTCGAATGGGGCAGGCGCGGCAGGCGGACGATCGAATGGGGCAGTCAAACGCGGCAGTCAAATGCGGCAGACCTTTCGCGGCGGCTGTGGGTTCAGCACGTGGTTCGGGTAGGAGGGAGTGAGCCGGTCGGCACAGGAGTGGAGACGAGAGGAGAGGAGAGGAGAGGAGAGGAGAGAGAGGGTCAGGGAGAGGCAGGCCGACAGCAGCTGGCCGGAGGCCAAGTTCAATAAAGCAGGCAGGCGCCTGGAATGGTGGACACGGCGCGGCTCCAGTAGCGGCGGCCTGGAGCGAGCGAGCGACCACTGCGCGCGGCCCGCGCTGCCGACATACCGCCAGATTATTCCCCACCGTGTGTGTGTGTGTGTGTGTGTGTGTGTGTGTGTGTGTGTGAGGCGACCCGCGTAACGACCGCGACTAGCGGCGTTTCTCCTCCCCTGTTCCCCTCCTCCCCCCCTCTCACCCACCCACTCTCTCTCTCTCTCTCTCTCTCTCTCTCTCTCTCTCTTTCTCTCTCACTCACTCTCCGCTTCCTGCGACGTCCTAGCTGGCATGGCACGCTGCTAAACACTGTGTGCCATGCCTGTGTGTAGTACGGCCGGTGGCGGTGTAACAGCATATTGTGGCGGTGGTTTCAAGCACTGAGCGCTAATGGAGTGCCTGTGTGTATGCGTGCACGCTCGCAGCTTGTACAAGAGGCGCCTGGTAAATCTGTTACTTTGACACCACGTCTTGTTTTGTATGCAGCTTGTAACAATTTCTCTGTGCGTTTATGGGCAGCAGTAAAGGATACCAAAGAGGCAAATACGAGGAAGGAAATAAAGTTCAGGGAGCAGGAATAAATACTTGAAGGTTTACTGATGGCGATGTAACTCTGTCAGAGATGGAAAAATAACTGGTAGGTCAACTCAACGGAATGCATAATTATAAATGAGAAGGATAATATTGTGTATTTTCTAGTAGAATTAGCTTATTTTCTCGACTGTGTTTCGCCTGTCAAGGACGTCGTCAGAATTCAACTCATATCGTTTTGGAAGAAGCTAAAATATTCATGAACAACTTAGGAAAAGATCTGTCTCACAAAGAGTGTGTCATGAACACAAAAGGCACATCATCTCTGACAGTACTTTCTTGATGCAATTAAAAAATTAGAAGTTAGACACTAAATAGATGTGAAGGACGCAAACTCGAAGTACATTAACACTAAACTAGAAAAAGAGTGCCCATATAACGGTTTATATTAAATTAACGACTAATAAATGGCTCTGAGCACTATGGGACTTAACATCTGTGGTCATCAGTCCCCTAGAACTTAGAACTACTTAAACATAACTAACCAAGGACATCACACACATCCATGCCCGAGGCAGGATTCGAAACTCCGACCGTAGCGGTCACGCGGTTCCAAACTGAAGCGCCTAGAACTGCAAGGCCACACTGGCCGGCTAACGACTAATAAAATTAGTACTTGACAAGAGTACTAAAGAATAGCGTGAAAAGGCGTTACTGCGAACAGGAAAAAATAGTTTTATTTTATGGCCAAATTCGTTATTACTTTTCGCCGAATTCTATTTTATGTTTTGCCAAAAAAGGCGTTTATTATTTCCCAGATTCGTTGCTACTTTTGCAAATCAGTCAATACTTTTGCCCTAATTCGTTAGTGTTTTTTGTCATATTCGTTGTATTTTTTTTTGCCAAATTCGGTATCATTTTCCACTAAAGTAGGTGTTGTTTTTTTCCGAATACAGACAAATTTTTTTTCGCTTAATTGAGTGAGTCATTTTGTCATTCTTTTCAAATATTCGCAGAGTTTTTGCCTAGTTTCGTGTTACAGTTTTGCCATATTCGGTGTTATTTACTGGTACTCGGTGTCACTATTCTTTTCTTTTCTTTTTTTTTTTTTTTTTTTGCAAAATTCGATATTTATTTTCCCAAATTTGGTGTAATCATATTCAGTTTTTTTTACCAAATTCCGCCTTATTTTTGTAATTTCGTTGATATTTCGTGCTGTATCTGACTGCCAGGAAAAATTAGTTTGATCTGGTTTAAATGACTATTAATTTTATCGTCTTTCTGAACATTGATCGAATGGACCTTTGTTATACATCAAATGATTCGTAAATCTGCGTGTAATTTGAATCTACCGTCCGGTAGGCTACAGAAAAGACCCTGGTCTCCATTGTTATCATCAGCCTTCGCTTCGACTGGAATTACTGCATTCTTCTTGAACTAACAGGGCATATCGCTAGTCTCCATCACCCAGATAACAGGTAGAATGGTACGCCATGCATGAGCCCTACACTTGTCAAACTTCGTTGAGATGTTCATCATGTGACTGGTATTAAATGAAAGGACTTGCGTCCGATTCGATCATCATTAGTATGAAACGTTACCCTCAAGGACACGAAAAGATTCAGGTATTCGTTGGGTCATGGAATCAAACGGAATGCCTTCTTCATGGCTGTATTGCTATCCCTGAAACAGACGCTTCTTCAGTTCATGAAGACTGATGCCTGGAGACCTGGCATGAAGATATCCATCTTCCCGTGGCATGCTAGATATGTGACGAATGAGGGAATCGCTCAAGCAAGTTAAGCGTTGGTACATTCCCTTCGGAATCTGTGGTACGAGGTCCAGTGTTATCGTGCTGGAATGTACCATTTGTTACACTGGCCCTAAAAGAGTATAATAGCAGGGTTAACCATTCTTACCACGTACTGGCGAGTATTGCCTCTCTCGAACAATTACGAAATGAGCTCTCTTGTCACTTGCAGTAGCTCCCCGATCCCCTGACTCCCAGTGTTGCTAAGTTGTTGGTCTCAAGAACAGCTGCTTCTAATGACCAGTCACCAGATCGTCTATGGGTTCATTGGCGTTTATCTCACTGCGGAGCCTCCATTATAAATAGTAAGACGTGCACTGGTTTCTCCAGTAGTGATTCTCCAGCAGCAGGTGGTCCTTATTGGTAATTCATCATTTTATGGCTTTATAACTTATGTATTTTCTTTAATGTATGTAGCCCTCTAATTAAAGCTTTGTATACGACTTGTAGGTCTGAAGATGACCACAGTAGTGGTCGGAACTGGTCACCGTAATAAATAAATTGTGATCAAGACTGTTTTTGACAGTAAATATTCAGGCAATGTGTTTACGATTAAATGACATTTAGGGAAGGAGTTCACTAACAAGGGAACCTCCCCATCGCACCCCCCTCAGATTAAGTTATAATTTGGCACAGTGGATAGGCCTTGAAAAACTGAACACAGATCAATCGAGAAAACAGGAAGAAGTTGTGGGGAACTATGAAAAAATAAGCAAAGTATACTAACTGAGTAGTCCATGGGTAATATATGCAACATCAAGGGTGATATGACCACAGGCGCGCCGTGGTCCCGTGGTTAGCGTGAACGGCTGCGAAACGAGAGGTCCTTGGTTCAAGTCTTCCCTCGACTGAAAATTTTACTTTCTTTACTTTCGCAAAGTTATGATCTGTCCGTTCGTTCATTGACGTCTCTGTTCACTGTAATAAGTTTAGTGTCTGTGTTTTGCGACCGCACCGCATAACCGTGCGATTAGCAGACGAAAGGACGTGCATCTCCAATGGGAACCGAAAACATTTGATCGCAAGGTCATATGTCAACCGATTCCTCCACAGGAAAACGTGTCTGATATATTCTACACGACACTGGTGACGGCATGTGCGTCACATGACAGGAATATGTTGTCGACACACCTAACTTCCACACTTGGCGAATGGGTAAAAAGATTCTTCTACCTTGCCCGATTTAGGTTTTCTTGTGGATGTGATAATCACTTCCAAAAAATTGATGAAAACATAAGAATGTGTCACATAAACTTCAACAAATGAATGCAACAGTTTCACAGTCGCACAGTTTTCTCTGTGCTCTGTCAAAACATATGTTTTTAAGGTTTTCAAATTTTTCCGTGTGTAGACCGTCAAATCCTGCATATGTCCAAGCAAATCTGAACATGTCCTGGAATTTTGCACAGCGAAGTTGATTATGTGTGAGTGCCTGAACTCTGATAATTGTCTGAAAATAAAAAATTTTCACCCGAGGGAAGACTTGAACCGAGGACCTCTCGTTCCGCAGATGCTGACGCTAACCACGGGACCACGGCGCTCTTGTGCTCACATCGTCCTTGATGTTACCTATGTTTCCTATGGACTGCTTAGTTTGTATATTTTGCTTATTTTTTCATAGTTCCACACAATTTCTTCCTGTTTTCTCGATTGATCTGTGTTCAGATTTTCGAGGCCTATCGACTGTGCCAACTTATAACTAAATCTGAGGGGGGTGCGATGGGGAGGTTCCCTTGTAAGTAACACTCTGGTAGCATTCAGGCAAGACGTTCATGGTGTAACGTTTTGGTAGCGTTCAGGCAAATTGTTCGCGATGTAGTGTTTTGGCAAGGTGTTCGTGGTGTAGCACTTTGGTACCGTCGGGCGAGGCATACACGGTGTAATTCTCTGGTAGCGTCCGGGCAAAGTGTTGGTAGAGTGCCGCCTTCACTTCCGAGCTCTCTGGACCACAACAGACCAGCTGGCAGCAGGAGCAGGTAGCAGAGTGCAGGCGGCCCCTGAGCCAGCAGGTCTGCGAAAGCTGGCGGTCGCCCGCGTGCCTGCGGTCACGTACCGCTTTAGTCGCGAGCGGCGACTCCGTGCGATGGGCAAAAACCCTCATTACTCGGACCGGCGCACTTTCTCCGCTCTTAGCCAACAAACACGGCCGGCAAAAGCTGCTGCCGAAGTCTCGTGCAGCCAAAGGGAACAGGCGAGCTGAGCCTCAGGTGCTAACGCCGCAGAGCGACGCAGTGGTTAACTCGAACTGTACCCAGGATGGGGAAGTTTTGTCAAGCTGCAGCTACCGCGAAGCTATAGCGAAAATGCGACGAACTTTAAGACCCAAGCAAGTAGTTTTTAACGTTTCTACTTGGCAAATTAACACATGGACATCTGAAACTTTCTGACAGATTAAAACTGTGTGCCGGACCGAGACTCGAATTCGAGACCTTTGCAAAGGTTCCGAGTTCGAGTCTCGGTCCGGCACACAGTTTTAATCTGCCAGGAAGTTTCATATCAGCGCACACTCCGGTGCAGAGTGAAAATCTCATTCTGGAAACATCCCCCAGGCTGTGGCTAAGCCGTGTCTCCGCAATATTCTTTCTTTCAAGAGTGCTAGTTCTGAAAGGTTTGCAGGAGAGCTTCTGTAAAGTTTGGAAGGTAGGAGAGCAGATACTGGCAGATGTAAATATGTGAGGACGGGGTGTGAGTCGTGCTTGGGTACCTCAGTTCGTAGAGCACTTGCCCGCGAAAGGCAAAGGTCCCGAATTCGAGTCTCGGTCCGGCACACAGTTTTAATCTGCCAGGAAGTTTCATTTCAGCGCACACACTGGTGCAGAGTGAAAATCTCATTCTGGAAACATGGAGAGCTTATTCCACCCATGAGCCGCAGACCTCGTCGAGGTGCAATAGCTTGCGTGTCTCAGTGATACAGATAGCCGTACCGTAGGTGCTTCCACAGCGGAGGATTATCTGTGGACCAGCCTCACAAACATACGTACGGGGCGACAATTATTGAACTATATGAAATGAAATCGTCACAACTTCTGAACGGTTTGCATTAGAACGTTCAAACTGCATGGTTGTCCGCGGGGCATGATGCGAATTGGTATGCGCTTGCATGGTTTGGTTTAGCGACGAAGCCCACTTTCATTTGGACGGGTTCGTCAACAAGCAAAATGGGTGCATTTGGGGGACTGAATCCTCATTTCGCGATCGTGAAGTCACTTCAACCTCAACGGGTGACTGTGTGGTGTGCAATGTCCAGTTAGGGAATAATCGGTGCCATATTCCTGGATGGCACGATGAGTAACGAATGGTACGTGTAGGTTCCGGAAGATGATGTCGTCCCCGTGATCCAAAGTGACGCTGATTTCGACACGTTGCGGTTCACGCAAGTCGGAGCTCGACCCCATCGAAGCAGGAGAGTGTTTGATGTCTTGGAGGAGCATTTTGGGGACCACATTCTGGCTCTGGGGTACCCAGAGACCACTGGCATGGTCCCCGATAGGTCGCCATATTCTCCGGATCTAAACACATGTGACTCCTTTTTGTGGGGCTATATTCAAGACAAGGTGTACAGCAATAACTCCAAAGCCATTGCTGAGCTGAAAACAGTCATTCAGGAGGTCATCGACTGCATCGACGTTCCCACACTTCAGCGGGTCATGCAGAATTTCGACATTTGAGTGCTCCGCACGATCGCCAGTGATGCGGGCTTATCGAACATGTCATAACCTAAATCCGAATAACTGCAGTGACGTTTACATGTTGAATAAAGTGCGTGCAAGGCGCAGTTTGTAACTAGTTTATGCTTTTCACGTATAGTTTAGTAGCCGTCACCCTGCAGCCTTTTCAGTAGTTGCAAGAGCAACAGTCTGGATAACTGAGTGACCTGACAGGAAATCCTAAATATCTGAGAAGGGGGTCTCCTGTTCCAGCATTCTTCTAACAACGAACAGAAACCTCTCGAACACCTCGGTCTGAATTGGGGGATGGGAACTATTTCAAAGAGATTTGAGGGGCAGTGTTGTTAAAGCTGTGTGTGTGTGTGTGTGTGTGTGTGTGTGTGTGTGTGTGTGTGTGTAGTTTTTTTCCGGTTTCATACTTAGAGAGGAATGTCATTTATCGTTATGAATTGGGATTTCTGTGTATTACATGATCTGTCAGTGATTGGTTAATT
This sequence comes from Schistocerca nitens, assembly GCF_023898315.1. NCBI lineage: Eukaryota > Metazoa > Arthropoda > Insecta > Orthoptera > Acrididae > Schistocerca > Schistocerca nitens. Next base: position 20,403,584 of record NC_064623.1, on the reverse strand, counting down.
ATTTTTATTTTATTTTCACTTGGTCACTTAGCAATACTTTCTTTTCTGCCTTTGCTTTATATGTTTCATAATTTTCTTGGGAAGTTAGAACGTGTCTTCCATTATTTATTCTAATCATTTTCGTTTCGTCTCTCTTGTAGAAGGCTTGTGAATCATTTCTGCAAAAATTGAGTAACTTGACTAGTATTTCCATGCTCTGATATGTTCTCTGTATTGGATGTCGGGTGTTCTGCTGATTTGCCCTACATACCTTCCATAACATGTGTTCGTATGTTTCTGCTCTCTGCCGTGTGGGGTAGCCGCGCGGTCTGAGGCACCTTGTCACAGTTCGCGGGGCTCCCTCACGTCGGAGGTTGGAGTCCTCCATCGGGCATGGGCGTGTGTGCTGTCCTTAGCTTAAGTTCGTTTAAGTTAGATTAAGTAGTGTGTAAGCCTAGGGACTGATGACCTCAGCAGTTTGGTCACACAGGGACCTACCATCACCTGCTTTCTGCTAGCTGTCTGTATCTTTGGTTATTTTTAGACTGTACTTTTAAATCGAACTGTTAGTTTTCAACGCTGTGTTTATGCGTTGTCTTTTAAAATTGTTTGTTGCTTTTACGTCTGAGTCTGTGTTTGTGTGTCATTGGTGTTATATTGCTTCTTTATTGTTTACGTGTTTTCTTTGTGTCATTGCTGTTCTGTGATTGTGTGCTTGTTTGTGTGGGTTTTTATTGTGTTGTTACTGTCTGTGGCTGTGTGTGTACTGTGTTTATTGGCTGTACTTGCTGCTTAATTTTTGTGTTCATTTTTGTGACTAGATTACTACGGTACCCATTGTTTGTTGCTATTCGTGTGACGATATCTAGTTCTTTGTCGTAGTTTTCTGTGCTGAGTGGTTCTGTGTTAATTCTTTATAACTGTGCATATCAATGTCGGTATTGTCAATTGGAAGATATTTGAGCTATGTACAACTGTATATCAAGTAAGATATACTTTAGAAGGGCAGATTATGCATCACAAAGTAACTTACATAATAACAAAAATATAGGTTTTAAGGTAATAGGGCATAGTAACACGGTTTATGATATTAGAACAGAACACGCATCAGGGAAGAGAGGAAAGGATTTAAACGCTAAAACTGAAACTTCTCAATGTGAGCCGTTCCGTGTGCTCTGTTGAGTTGCCTTCGGCATTTATATACCTCGCAACACCTCTCTCTGTCGGTGCACCTGTCCTTTTGATCTGGGGGAGAAAAATAAACAGTACAGTTAAGTGCATCCATTCTTGCTTTGCTAAATGTTAGGGCAACAGCCGAAGAGGGTTCTCAACTGTAAGATCATCTCGAATTTATTTTGTAGGCCACCGGTTCCGCCGATATATTATAATACGCCATCATCAAGCCATGAACAACAAAATTACCAGCAATGTTATCAACAAGAATTGCATAAAATAAAGTTCAAACTATACACACATGAGGGTATACTTGTCATCAGATAACAGTATCTGAGTAAGCCTGAAAAAGAAGCCGCCACGTACACATATTTCACAAGCTATGTTTCTTATGTAATATGATAGATAACAATATGAAAAGTTAAAACGAGCAGTCACCGACCGTGGATAAGCCGATAACGAAGTAATTGTTTCTAATGCACAATACGAATATTAAAAGTCAGTGAACATATAAATTAACAGATATAATAGGAGGTTAGGCCTGCTACTAACGAACCTACCCTTAAAAATTACGTGTAAATACCAAAACAAAATAAAAGTCATCTGTCTACAAGACAAGTAAGCAATCTGAGCTGTTTACTTGTAACTTAAAATAAAACAGAGGCAACGCCAAAAGCTAAATGAAGTGAAATGAAAATAGACTGCAAAAGCAATATCACATAGTAGGTACAGGGTAAACTGGAAACAGAAATCAATATAATACAGCGTTATTAAATACAATACAGTGATCTACATTAATACCATCCCTAAATACGCTGTATTTACACAACTCAGCTATATATCTTTGATAGGTGACATAAAAGAGAATGCACTATCCAACCACAGCAATTAGCATAGTCTACTGTACGCCGTGTTGCGGAGAGAAAGAACACAGAAATACCCGTATTGCCAGCCATTCTACAGCAGAAGAAAATTTTAACACATAGGAATTGTGTGATAGAAGAAACCGTTTGGCTAATACGTATAGCGTAACAGTATAACAAGCCAGCTCACTAAGAGAATAAAGTCTATAACGGATGCAAAAATGGTTCAGTCAAAGCACACTACACTATGCAACCCACCCTCTTAGCTGGATTAAGCAACAGACTTAATCGATACGAATAATCTTACACAACATTATCGTGGTACATGTGAGGTTTATTAGCAATAAGAGACACTTTTAAATACGTGCCTGAACCAAATGCGCAAGCTACCAAATACGCAATCGAGAGTAAGTGCCTTGTGTATTTCCTATAATAAACTACGATGAGAAATACAAGTCAGTGAAACAGCGTTACAATGGTCCATATGTAAGTTACCTAGGAACAATGTGCACGGCGTACAGAACACCAGTCAAATCACATATTACGAACATCGTAGAAGGCAAAGTATGCTCCCCTAGTTGCTCTGACCTAAAATAACGAAATTGACCCCTGGTCAGGGACGAAGCCAAAGCACAGCATTGGGAAAACAATTCTATAACGTAAAAGAGTTAATAGTAACACGGACTACAGAGAAGGATTGGTTGAAATGGTTCAGATGGCTCTGAGCAGTATGGGACTTAACTTCTGAGGTCATCAGTCCCCTAGAACTTAGAACTACTTAAACCTAACTAACCTAAGGACATCACACACATCCATGCCCGAGGCAGGATTCGAACCTGCGACCGTAGTGGTCGCGCGAATCCAGACTGTAACGCCTAGAACCGCTCGGCCACTCCGGGTGGCTACAGAGAAAGAGAAGGAATGACCTGCTAGACAGTATCATATATGTCCAAGTTGATAGTTATGGAACTATATGAAGAAAAACGTAAAGCAGTCACAAAGTACGGCGTGCACACACTTTATTCAACGTGTAAAAGTCACAACAGATGTTCGGATGTAGGTTATGGCATGTCTGATATGCCTCCCATCATTGGTGATGATGTGGCGCAGACGAATAGCGAAATGCTGCGTGACCCGCTGAAATACTGGAACATCGATGCTGTCGATGACCTCTTGAATATCTATTTTCAGCTCAGCAATGGTTTTGGGGTTATTGTTGTACACCTTGTCTTTAATGTAGTCCCACAAAAAGGAGTCGCATGTGTCCAGATCCGGAGAATATGGCAGCCAATCGAGGCCCCTGCCAGTGACCTCTGGGTACCCCAGAGCCAGAATGCGGTCCCCAAAGCAATGCTCCAGGACATCAAACACTCTCCTGCTTCGATGGGGTAGAGCTACGTCTTGCATGAACCACATCCTGTCGAAATCAGGGTCACTTTGGATAATGGGGATGAAATCGCCTTCCAAAACCTTCACGTACCATTTGGTAGTCATCGTTCCATCAAGGAATACGGCACCGATTATTCCGTGACTGGAGGCTGCACACCATACAATCACCCTTTGAGCGTGAAGAGGCTTCTCGATCGCGAAATGCGGATTCTCAGTCCCCCAAATGCACCAGTTTTGCTTATTGATACGTCCTTAACAGGTGCAAATGGCCGGCAACAACAAGGTGCGTGCGCATGCGCGTACTAATTCCCATCATGCCCCGCGGCCAACCGTGCAATTTGATTGTCCTAACGCAAACCATTCAGACGTTACGTCCTTTTATTTCATATAGTTCAATGATTGTCACCCTGTACATGCTCCCAGTGACGGTCACATATTGACGTATTGATATTCCATACTCTGAAACGGGTCTTGCCAACACCAGCACAGCATCTGGTTCAGCCGAGCAGATCATCGTTCCACTGAGCAGGAGGACGCCTTTGGGAGTGCAGGTCGACCGTTATTTAGTGGACAGGTAGTTTCCACTTTCCAGGAATGCTGGGCGCGATTTTCACCGATTTTCGTACGAGTGTAAATTTCGATGGGTGGTTTTCATAATACATCGTGAGTGGGTGAGCCCCACGTCCTAGCGCGATATCCGACCAGGTCGGCACAGACCTCCCTCGTGACAATATATGTTTTGCGCCTTTCCTGATAACGCAGATCGGATACGAGGGAGAAGGGAGGGGCAAAGTGAAAGAGGGAGAGAGAGAGAGAGAGAGAGAGAGAGAGAGAGGTGGGGAGGCAGACAGGGAGGTAGAGATAGAGAGCTAGCTGTCAACCATGAAACAGGTCCCCACGCTCAGCTGCTGGCCAGTCACTATCGCGGCCGGTGGAAACTTTTCGGGCGCCTGATGACGCCCGCTCGTTCCCCGGCGGAAACCACTGACAGCCGAGGGGTGCGCTGCAGCGAACAGGGTGCCGGTCACCGCTCGCCTCTCAGGAAGCCTTTAATTCCAGCCGCTGCCGTCCTAGCAAGGGAATAAAACTGTCTCACGCCTCATTAAGTAGGCTGTTCAGCTGTGGAAGCAAACTGTGCCATACAGCAGGTTCCCTCTCTGGTCCGCAAGACAGATCAAACAGGCAACATACGGAGAATAAGAACGTGGGCTTCCGCGGCCGGTGTCATAGTGATTAAAATTCTTCTGGGTATTATGCCGCGTCATTGCTAAAAACTAACAACAATAATAAACTCGTGCCCTGAGAAAGGCCGTTGCAATTCGGCCGAAACGTCTGTTTTAGTTGATTAATATTAGTTTTTAGCAATGACACGGCATAATACCCAGTAGAATTCCAACATATGGAGTGTTTCAGTAACAGCATGCAAAAATGTAACAGGGCATAGAGAATGCTCCACTGAACAATTTGAGGTACGCAACCTGGGGTCGGAGAAGCCAGCTTAAGGAGGTGTGGAAGTAAAGTTCCGTACCGCTTTGTCTGGCATTACTGTTTTCCATCATTTTTACAACTAAGACGCATACACGTTTACTCGCACTGTACTGCTTATTTACATGTACATTCTTTATTTCCTGATAGTAAACAAGGATGACGATCCATATACTCTACCTGTTGAAGTTCGTGCATACAATTCTTCCTGAGCTTTTCCTACATTTACATCTACATCGATACTCTACAAATAACATTTAAGTGCCTGGCAGAGGTTTCATGGAACCACCTACACAATTCTCTATTATTCCAATCACGTATAGCGCGCGGCAAGAATGAACACTTATATCTTTCCGTACGAGCTCTGGTTTCCCTTATTTTATCGTGGCTATCGTTTCCTCCTATGTAGGTCGGTGTCAAAAAAAACTTTCGCATTCGGAGGAGAAAGTTGGTGATTGGAATTTCGTGAGAAGATTCCGTTGCAACGAAAAACGCCTTTCTTTTAATGATGTCGAGCCCAAATCCTGTATCAGTTCTGTGACACTCTCTCACATATTTCACGATAATACAAAACGAGCTGCCCTTCTTTGAACTTTTTCGATGTACTCCGTCAATCCTACCTGGTAAGGATCCCACACCGCGCAGCAGTATTCTAAAAGAGACGGACAAGCGTAGTGTAGGCAGTCTCTGTTACATTTTCTAAGTGTCCTGCCAATAAAACGCAGTCTTTGTTACCCTTCCCCACAACATATTCTACGTGTTCCTTCCAATTTAAGTTGTTCGTAATTGTAATACCTAGGTATTTAGTTGAATTTACGGCTTTTAGATTAGACTGATTTATCGTGTAACCGAAGTTTAACGAGTTTCTTTTAGCAGTCATGTGGATGACCTCACACTTTTCGTTATTTAGGGTCAACTGCCACTTTTCCCACCATTCAGATATCTTTTCTAAATCATTTTGGAGTTTCTTTTGATCTTCTAATGACTTTATTAGTCGATAAACGACAGCGTCATCTGCAAACATCCTAAGACGGCTGCTCAGATTGATAAGGAACAGCAAAAGGCCTGTAACACTACCTTGAGGAACGCCAGAAATCACTTCTGTTTTACTCGATGACTTTCCGTCAATTAGTACGAACTGTGACGTATCTGACAGGAAATTACAGATCCAGTCAGATAACTGAGACGATATTCCATAAGCACGGAATTTCACTACGAGCGGCTTGTGTGGTACAGAGTCAAAAGCCTTCCGGAAATCCAGAATTAGGGAATCGATCTGAAATCCGTTGTCAATATCACTCAACACTTCATGTGAATAAAGAACTAGTTGTGTTTTACAAGAACGATGTTTTCTAAACCCGTGCTGACTGTGTGTCAAATAGACAGTTTTCTTCGAGGTAATTCATAATGTTCGAACACAATATATTTTCTAAAATCCTGCTACACATCGACGTTAACGATATGGGCCTGCAATTTAGTGGATTACTCCTACTACCTTTCTTGAATATTGGTGTGACCTATGCAGCTTTCCAATTTTTGGGTACGGATCTTTCGTCGAGCGAACGGTTGTATATGATTCTTAAGTATGGAGCTAATGTATGAGCTTACTCCGAAAGGAAACTAACTGGTATACAGTCTGGAGCAGAAGAATTGCTTTTATTAAGTGATTTAAGTTGCTTCACTACTCCGAGGATATTTACTTGTACGTTAGACATGTTGGCAGCTGTTCTCGATTCGAGTTCTGGAATATTTACTTCGTCTTCTTTGTTGAAGGCATTTCGGAAGACTGTGTTTGGTAACTCTGCTTTGGCAGCACTGTCTTCGATAGTATCTCCATTGCTATCGCGCAGAGAAGGCACTGATTGTTTCTTGCCGCTAACATACTTCACATATGACCAGAATATCTTTGGATTTTCTGTCAGGTTTCGAGACAAAGTTTCGTTGTGGAAACTGTTGCATTGAAGTCCGCGCTAAATTTCGACCTTCTGTAAAAGACCTCCAATCTTGGGGATTTTGCGTTTGTTTAAATTTGGCATGTTTGTTCTGTTGTTTCCGCAACAGTGTTCTAACCCGTTTTGTGCACCAAGGAGGATCAGCTCCGTCGTTTGTTAATTTATTTGGTAATATTTGGTATAATTTTGGAGGACGCAGCCTTGGCTGTTCGTGAGAGGACGTGGATACAACAGAGCACCGCCTCACTTCAAAGTGGATACACGCAACCATCTCAGTGCTGTGTTTCCTGGTCGCTGGATAGGAGGGGGAGGGCCTACTCCACGGCCTGCGAGGTGATCTGACCTGTATCTCCTACTTATTTCTGATGGGGATGTCTAAAGACACTTGTGTAAGAGACCCCAAAGACACTTGTGTAAGAGACCCCAGTGGACACGGAGATGGAATTAGTTGGTAGAATTGCAGCTGCCTGTGATGTGATTCGAAACACACCAGGGATATTCGTCAGGGTGCGACATAATCTTGTTAGCCGCTGTCATGCTTGCATTGAGGTCGATGGCCGTCAGTTTCAGCACATTTTGTAAGATAAGGTACAGTGTGGGTGATGGTATTTGCAGTTAACTGTAACTAATGTAAATAAAGAAGTACACGAAGAACAAAAAAATTATAAGGCATGTGGAGAAGATCAGGTTTTTGTTGAAATGTGGAAATATGCAAGTGACACAGTCAAGACCTCCTTACACATGGCTCTAACAAAAATTTGGGTAACAGAACAATTTCCCGAACATTGGACCACAGCTATCATCCACCCACTACACAAAAAGGGAGATAAGAGCAACCCAGACAACTACAGAGGAATCTCTCTCCTAGATTGCACATATAAAATTCTATCCAAGATCCTATATGAAAGAATCAAGGAGCAATTAGAACAGGAGTTATGGGAATATCAGGGAGGTTTCAGACCATGGAGAACCTGTGCAGAGCAGATAATTAGTTTAAAATTGATTATGGCATACTACAAGAAACGGAACAAACCTCTGGCAATAACATTTGTAGATTTTAAGAAGGCATATGACTGTCTCCACAGACCTTCAATATTAAAAATTTTAAGAAATCTAGGACTCCATCCAAAACTAATTAAAATAATACAACTCACTCTAACCAACACCAATTCAAAAGTGTAGAGGAGAAATTTCGGAACAATTCCTCATAAAAACAGGCTTAAGACAAGGTGACTGCCTATCACCATTACTTTTCAACTGTGCACTGGAATACATAATGAGAGAATGGTACAAGGACAATCCAAAGAGGGTAAGAATTGGAAGTGCAAAAGATGATATTAGCTTAAACTGCTTGGGATTCGCCGATGATCTTGCTCTCCTAGCCAACACCGTTCAAGAAGCCAGGTAACAAGTGAAATCACTAGAAGAAATAGCAGAGAAAGTAGGCCTTAGAATATCATTTGAGAAAACGGAGATTATGCTAACTGATCCACCACTTGCAAACAAAATTACAATAGGAGAACAGGAAATCAAAATTGTTGATAAATTTGAATATTTAGGCGAAATAATAACATACAATCTAAATGAGAAGCCATCATGGCAAAATAGAATAAAAAAAATGAACTATGCAAATTGCATTACCAAAACTACATACAACAAAAAAAGCCTATGTATAGATGCAAAATTAAAACACTATAAAACAGTTACACAACCAGAAATAACGTATGCAGCTGAAACTATCTTCAAAACAACTAATACAGCAGAAATTGACAGAATACTAAAAATAGAAAGAAGAATAATTAGGACATGTATAAATAAACAGTATAAAATAAATGGACATTGGAGAATAGCATCAAATGAAACAGTATATAAGAAAATAGAACCAGTCACGAGCACAATCAGGAAGAAACGCATCTCATTCTTTGGACATCTGATGAGAACTCCAGAAAACAGAATTAGTAAAAAAATAATTCAAAAATTGTGGAGAGCAAGAGCGACATTAAATGGATCACAGAAATTAAGGAAGATATAAAAGAACTTCAAATTACAGTAGATGACCTAAAAAACAAGACAGAGAAAACCAGAATACTGCAAGACCCGCAAACCAGACTACAAATGAAAATCAATAAAAGGAGTACAGGAAGAGTTGTCTCAGATGAAGAAAGAAAGAAAATATCTGAAAGAATGAAGAAATATTGGGCAGACAGAAGAGAAAATCACCTTTCATATAGCCTCTACCTAAACATCATATTAAGTTATTGTCGAACCAAATTGTATCCATGTGTAACAACTTGTTTAGAACTTTGTATTTTTGACTACAGTGGTCCAATGAAGGCCATAAAATAAATAATAATAATTATAATAATAAATACACGGTAATGCGATTTTCTTCCTATTATGTGCTTAAGCTGGCTCCTCCGAACCCAGGTTCCCGACCTCAAATTGTTTACAGCAGCATCCTCTATGCCCTGTTAGATTTTCGCGCGCCCTTACGGAAATACCCTGCATGCTCGGTGTCCGTAACTGAAGTTCCAGTTTCGAAGCGCTGTAGAAACAGAGCCACTGCTCAGAATGACGCCATCTTTGAAGAGCCTATTATTGACGCAAGGGAAAAGACGTGGAAAAAAATTTACGAAAATTTGACCAATAGATGGCTTTGCAAGCGGCAGAATACGCACACCAACAGTTTCGGTCCGAGACGCCCAGCATGCCGAACCCCACGAAGGATCACGTGCTGCTATTAAAGATCTTTTACAAGAACAGTGACTGTGCAGCAATAGCCCTGTTGAACTTCCGGACACTCAGAGGCACGAAAAAAATGCGCTGCTCCGATGTCTGCTAAGGGTCAGAAGAAAATGATTACGGAATTCGAGAAGAGAGGTTCTTTAGAAGTGCAGCGTGGGAGGAAAGCAGTGAGTTCGACGTCTGTCCGAGTTATGGCCACAGCACTGTAGAGGCCGTGCAGCGGTGGTGTGCAGACATACAGCGCATGGGGAACTGCCCGAACGTTGGACGTGCCTGCCAGCCCAGTTGTAGGTAGGCTGTTTAGGTTTTTATGTTGGTAACGCCACGTAGCGCTCTGCACGAAAATCACTGACTGTGCTGTGTGCAGTCTGTGGCTGGTTTGCATTGTTGAAATTTTTGCTATTGTAGTGTTGGGCAGTTGGATGTGAACAGCGCGTAGCGTTGCGCAGTTGGAGGTGAGCCGCCAGCAGTGGTGGATGTGGGGAGAGAGATGGCGGAGTTTTGAGAGCGGATGATCTGGACGTGTGTCCATCAAGTTAATTTGTAAGATTGGATGTCATGACCTGATATATATATTATGACTTTTGAACACTATTAAGGTAAATACATTGTTTGTTCTTTACCAAAATCTTTCATTTGCTAACTATGCCTATCAGTAGTTAGTGCCTTCAGTAGTTTGAATCTTTTATTTAGCTGGCAGTAGTGGCGCTCGCTGTATTGCAGTAGTTGGAGTAACGAAGATTTTTGTGAGGTAAGTGATTCATGAAAGGTATAGGTTATTGTTAGTCAGGCCATTCTTTTGCAGGGATTATTGAAAGTCAGATTGCGTTGCGCTAAAAATATTGTGTGTCAGTTTAGTGATGATCAGAATAAATAAAGAGAGAAATGTCTGAGCACGTTCAGGTTTGCACAGCTGTTTGAAAATCAAATGACGTAAGAGCTTTATCAGCACTGCAACTCATAAATTTTTCCAAGGGGACGTTTCACAGTGCATAAAATCCTACGAAACAAAATCCTACAAAACATCCTGCATCGCTATCCGTAGAGTATCACCCGTGTTCAGAAGTTGCTTCCTGCCATCAGGATAAACGTTCACTCTGGGATTTATTGCTCGCATGGAAGTGGGCAATGGATCGCCATGAAACATTTTGTGGGCAGACGGAGCACATTTACATTTCCAAAGACACATCATTACGCAGAATTGCCGAATAATGGCAAACGGCCAATAGAGGGAGCTGCAAATCAAAATTATGAATATTTAGAAGACTGTAGAAACCAGTTATTTACATAAAATTTTGTAAACCGCGTTGAATTACAAAACTATGGACTGGAATGTCGTTCCAATTGACACACACTGACACACACAGCAGCATTGAACAAGTAAATAACCAGAGATATGTCCAGTACATTACTGTTACTTTTGATTACTATACATGATGGCAGACTCATACCTACAGCACAAGAGATTATGACTCATGCAACTGACAGCCAGTAAGTGAAGTGGACGTACAGGGCACATCCTTAAGTATAACATAGGCACATAACGTAGTACTGCAGTTATAAAGTACGAACTAACAAAAAAACTGGACTAAAGACCAACAATCCACGCGAGGGCGGGGGACGGGGTGGAAGGCGATGGAAGGGGGGAAGCGGAAGGTAAAAAACAATTTTAAAAGAACAGGTGTCGTAATAAAACTAGAGACAGGAACAAAGTTCCAGCTCAGAATGTAAGTTGTCCATAAGCAGACATAGGGTCATATACACTACTGGCCATTAAAATTGCTACACCAAGAAGAAATGCAAATGATAAACAGGTATTCATTGGAAAAATATGTTATACTAGAACTGACATGTGGTTACATTTTCACGCAATTTGGGTGCATAGATCCTGAGAAATCAGTACCCAGAACAATCACCTCTGGCCGTAATAACGGCCTTGATACACCTCGGCATTCAGTCAAACAGAGCTTGGATGTCGTGTACAGGTACAGCTGCCCATGCAGCTTCAACATGATACCACAGTTCATCAAGAGTAGTGACTGGCGTATTGTGACGAGCCAGTTGCTCGGCCGCCATTGACCAGACGTTTTCAATTGGTGACAGATCTGGCCAGGGCAGCAGTCGAACATTTTCTGTATCCAGAAAGGCCCGTACAGAACCTGCAACATGCGGTCGTGCATTATCCTGCTGAAATGTAGGGTTTCGCAGAGATCGAATGAAGGGTAGAGTCACGGGTCGTAACACATCTGAAATGTCCACTGTTCAAAGTGACGTCACTGCAAACAAGAGGTGACCGAGACGTGTAACCAATGGCAGCCCATACCATCACGCCGGGTGATACACCAGTATGCCCATGACGAATACACGCTAGCAATGTAAGTTCACCGCGATGTCGCCAAACACGGTTGCGACCATCATGATGCTGTAAACAGGACCTGGATTCATCCGAAAAAATGACGTTTTGCCATTCGTGCACCCAGGTTCGTCGTTGAGTACACCATGGGAGGCACTCCTGTCTGTGATGCAGCGTCAAGGGTAACCGCAGCCACGGTCTCCGACCTGATAGTCGATGCTGCTACAAACGCCGCCGAACAGTTCGTGCAGATGGCTGTTGTCTTGCAAACATCCCAGGGATCGAGACGTGGCTGCACGATCCGTTACAGCCATGCGGATAAGATGCCTGTCATCTCGACTGCTAGTGATACGAGGCCGTTGGCATCCAGGACGGCGTTCCGTATTACCCTCCTGAACCCACCGATTCCATTGGATCTCGACCAACGCGAGCAGCAATGTCGCGATACGGTAAACCGCAATCGCGATAGGCTACAATCCGACCTTTATGAAAGTCGGAAACGTGATGGTACGCATTTCTCCTCCTTACACGACGCATGACAACAACGTTTCACCAGGCAACGCCGGCCAACTGCTGTTTGTGTATGAGAAATGGGTTGGAAACTTCCCTCATGTCAGCACGTTGTATGTGTCGCCACCGGCGCCAACCTTGTGTGAATGGTCTGAAAAGCTAATCATTTGCATATCACAGTATCTTCTTCCTGTCGGTTAAATTTCGCGTCTGTAGCACGTCATCTTCGTGGTGTAGCAATTTTAATGGCCAATAGTGTAGATACAGATATAGAAAGCGGTAGGCACATCACTGCTAGAGCGAAAGAAATTATTGCTTTATGGAATTCACAGCTAGTAGATCGAAACATATGGACATTGTTTAGCACTGAAGCTATATTAAGATACATTGTAGTATAACAACCAAAAAGCGATATATCTAAACAACTGGTTAACGTTGGATTCATGACAACATCATAAGCAGTGGCTGGTACTTTCGTAAGGTAAGTGACCTAAGAAACCAACTGTAACGGGGGAGGCGGGGGCGGGGATTGGAAGAGTGGGGGAGGGGCAGGCGGAGAGTGAAGAAGACGGAGAGAGAGACAATATGGTCCACAATGTATAACTGTTGTACAATCATGCAGGTCACTACATTAACGCTATTCTGCCCATACATTGTAGCTGCGAGAACGGCAGCTAGTTATTGTCGAAACGGGTCATGGAATAAACTGTTTTACATCAGATGACTCTTCTTGTATTACAGATTACTTACGTGACTGATCAGAAGTTGAGGTCTTAATACCACGTCATCTTCAAAAGCCTGCGAGCGATGTTTGTTTGAGGAGGCCACTGTGCGTGGTCTCGTGTGGCTGGTCGTGCGGCAGCGGTGGCTCGTGCCACGAACGCAGCAGGAGAGTGGAGACCTCATTTTGCAACAAGACGGTGCTCCGCCACGCTTTCCTTCGGACGTTCCTGATTACCTCAGTGCCGAACTGCCTCAACGTTAAACTGGCTGTTTTTCCCACCGCCTGTCTCCTTCTCTGCAGCAACCCCCACACTCAGCTGCCTTTTTCTTCTGGACGGGGTGTGTCGAATATCTCATGTTCCTGCCTCCTCTGCCGCTCGATTTGGAAGAGTGGCAAGAAAGCGTAGGTAATGCGGTCGCCGCCATCGACCGTATCGTGTCGGGATGTGCACAGTAAGTTGTTGGCTAATGTACTGATCATCGTCGCACCACAAATGCTAACCATGCTGAGTATTCGTAATGTAAGTTAAGATCTTGGTCGTATGTCAAAGCGGTAGGTGGATCAAACCAAAATGTCCAGACACTCTGCGACCAAAATGGCACTGAAATAGAGGATGACGGACTAAAGGCCGAAATACTAAATGTCTTTTTCCAAAGCTGTTTGACTGAGGAAGACTGCACTGTAGTTTCTTCTCTAGATTGTCGCACAGATGACAAAATTTTAGATATCGAAATAGACGACATAAGGATAGAGAAACAATTAAAATCGCTCAAAAGAGGAAAGCGATACCAGTTCGATTTTACACAGAGTACGCGAAGGAACTTGCCCCCCTTCTTGCAGCGGTGTACCGTAGGTCTCTAGAAGAGCGTCGCGTTCCAAAGGATTGGAAAAGGGCACAGGTCATCCCCGTTTTCAAGAAGGGGCGTCGAACAGATGTGCAGAACTATAGACCTATATCTCTAACGTCGATCAGTTGTAGAATTTTGGAACACGTATTATGTCCGAGTATAATGACTTTTCTGGAGACTAGAAATCTACTCTGTAGGAACCAGCATGGGTTTCGAAAAAGACGATCGTGTGAAACCCAGCTCGCGCTACTCGTCCACGAGACTCAGAGGGCCATAGACACGGGTTCCCAGGTAGATGCCGTGTTTCTTGACTTCCGCAAGGCGTTCGATACAGTTCCCCACAGACGTTTAATGAGCAAAGTAAGAGCATTGGACTATCAGACCAATTGTGTGATTGGATTGAAGACTTCCTAGATAACAGAACGCAGCATGTCATTCTGAATGGAGAGAAGTGTTCCGTAGTAAGAGTGATTTCAGGTGTGCCGCAGGGGAATGTCGTAGGACCGTTGCTATTCATAATTTACATAAATGACCTTGTACATGACATCGGAAGTTCTCTGATGCTTTTTGCGGATGATGCTGTGGTGTATCGAGAGGTTGTAACAATGGAAAATTGTACTGAAATGCAGGAGGATCAGCAGCGAATTGACGCATGGTGCAGGGAATGGCAATTTAATCTCAATGTAGACAAGTGTAATGTGCAGCGAATACATAGCAAGAAAGATCCCTTATCATTTAGCTACAATATAGCAGGTCAGCAACTGGAAGCAGTTAATTCCATAAATTATCTGGGAGTACGCATTAGGAGTGATTTAAAATGGAATGATCATATAAAGTTGATCGTCGGTAAAGCAGATGCCAGACTGAGATTCATTGGAAGAGTCCTAAGGAAATGCAATCCGAAAACAAAGGAAGTAGGTTACAGTACGCTTGTTCGCCCACTGCTTGAATACTGCTCAGCAGTGTGGGATCCGTACCAGATAGGGTTGATAGAAGGGTTGATAGAAGAGATAGAGAAGATCCAACGGAGAGCAGCGCCCTTCGTTACAGGACCATTTAGTAATCGCGAAAGCGTTACGGAGATGATAGATAGACTCCAGTGGAAGAATTACTTTTGAATGCATGGAAGACTCTGCAGGAGAGACGCTCAGTATCTCGGTACGGGCTTTTGTTGAAGAATCGAGAACATACCTTCACCGAGGAGCCAAGCAGTATGTTCCTCCCTCCTACGTATATCTCGCGAAGAGACTATGGGGATAAAATCAGAGAGATTAGAGCCCACACAGAGGCATACCGACAACCATTTCCACAAACAATACGAGACTGGAATAGAAGAGAGAACCGATAGAGGTACTGAAGGTACCCTCCGCCACACACCGTCAGGTGGCTTGCGGAGTATGGATGTAGATGTAGATGTAGATGAGCTGCTCTATCCACTGTGTAACTTCCCCGAATGAAAATGTTTATTTGCTGTGAACTAAACCTGGACTGGCTTCTTATCTTTAACTTCGTGTGTGTCTTGTTGTCCTGTACAATACAAGTCGTGTAATTACGGAAGCGCTATCTGATTAAATGGGTCACCAAAACTATCTGAAATTGTGTAACTGTATTTGAATAGACCTTTACAAAAATAATCAGAAAACCTGAAACTATATGCTAAAGAGACTGTACTGTGAAATTCTGTGTTGTACAGTGGAGCAAGCAGCGCTACAGCATGTGACGGCACAGTACGTGGCTTGTAATGTCAGCACATAAGACTGACAAAATAAAAATGCTACATAAAGTTACGAACTGAATTTTGAAAGAATAAAGAACCAAAAATGTCGAAGTTGTGATGCAGTATACATAGTCATGACATGCAGGAATATTGAAACAAGATACACAGAACATATCAGATGTTGGAAGTATGAAACAAACCATTGCACATTTGCAGAACATTTAAAACACCATAACCATCATCCTACAAACATGGAACAAGAAATGAAAATAATGAAAATAAGCAATCATGACAAACATCTTATACAAACGCAAGAAAACTTCTACATCCAGAAAGCCATAGCAGAAAACAAACATGTGATAAATGAACAAACACACATCAGCACAGGCTCCCTACTACACTTAATAAAGGAAATGATAACAGAAAACAAAAAACTCTTCCCCGCACATACACACACACACACACACACACACACACACACACACACACACACACACACACACACACACATATATACACGAACAGATCACAGATACTTCAATAATTACACTCGAAAGTTTGGCAATAACATTCGATCTTTGGCAAAAACATTTGACAGTCGGCAACAGAAACCAAAACATTGCATTGAAACAAGCGTGCAGTTCATAGTGCTGTGGAATGTGGGAAAAAACCGCAAATTGGCGTTCATAAGAAGAAGAACACCACCAAAAATGCAACAGGAGCGTAATATGTAAGAAACTGTCCACGCAACCTGTAAGTACAGTTCAAAACATTACTACTAATAGGAAATACCAACCACCAGAACTGTTTATAACCTATAGGCACAGTGACAAAAATGTAAATTAAATAGCTAACATATGTACATATTCCAGGCCAATGATGATGCCTTGCAGAAAATAAAGGCGAAACGCGTATGGCACTAAAATTGTGTTTTATTCAGTTGCTGTCAGACGGTCCATAAGTAAAAATTATCAATAAACCAAAAATGTTTCTATAAAAATGCCCTATGAATTTATATATGCAAACTGACTAAATATAATTCCAAACACTGAGTAACACACATGCGAATTTAACACTGCACTGTGAATATACAACCGATTGCATATGATAATTGTAACCTGAACTGACTTTACCTAATTTGACTCTTATAATAAGTTTGAAATTTAAAGCTAACTGTAAACGATCTTGCCATGTTCTTACTGTAATGTACCTGGCCCGTAACTAATTTCTTTGTACGGCTCAGTTGTGCCTACAGAAATTGGGTATTGTTCGAAGTGCTGAACGCAGTGCAGCAGCAAACCGGCTTCATAACAAAGAAAGCCTTCCGCAGTGCAGGTAATGCTTCACTTTCCGCCACTGCGTTCTGCCCAGTGCAATGCGGCGACACATTTAATCAGAAAACAAACTCTCACGAGGAGGCGTGTTAAATGACTGAAAATAAACTAACCTTTTTTTTTTAAAAAAAAACTACATTGTGAATATTTCAACTCATTCTTTGACTATTACAGTGAGATTTACTAAAATTACTTTTTATAACAAATATTAATCTGCCATGAAGTTAATTACTGAATTGGTAAAGGAGTGGTAAACCTATAACCTCTGAGTGCAAACCATGAGAACTAATAACCGTATTTAATCACCTCTGAACAATAAAATTAAGTAACCCAAATTAATAAAGAAAGTCTATTAAAACCTTATGATATTCAGAAACATCGTAACTACGCGCACGCAAGCAGTACCGCAGCAACATTACCCCAAACTTCACTCGCCAAATTACTCTTCACCAAATCTCGTTTCCAAAATTCACCACCATCTGTACCTTTATCTCTGGGTTCTGCGAGGTATTTCCACATCGCCCACTAGCGACTCACTGACTGGCCTCTCCTACAATGCTACAGCAACCGTAATGCCACTAGGAGCTAAATAACACATTCTTCGTACTCAGAAACTCTCTGGCGTAACATATCGACTATTGAAAACTACTGTTTAAAAATATGCAGATACGAAGTATGACACATGGAAAGAAAATGCAGCTTATAACACTTTTCTTGAGTACCACAAATAAGCTAGAAAACCCTACAAATGGCATGTGTCTTTTTTCTGTATGTCTTATACTTTTCATGCAGTTGTCTCTTGATACGCCAGACACACTTATGTATAACCCGTATATTCCGTCAGGCCTGACGATGAGAAAAAACGAAGGTGCACACAGGTGGGTGCTGTAGCCATCAACTCGAATCATTTTCATACTCGGTAGTGGCGTGTACCAGTTCCTGTACAGAATTGTGTCTACATCGAACCTGTCTCTCTATGTGCTCAGCATTGTTTGTCACTGGATGTATATGTTAAGATGATGTCTGTAATGCCACTGCCTAATCCTTTGCTGTACTTTGCAATGGTACAAGGCGGCAGCTTCAGAAGTTTAAAATACTGCTGTTGTATTGAGCTTGTTCGCGCAGATTCCGAAAACTGTGAAAACACATCTGTGGCGGAACCTATCCCTTCACATATGTCCCCTGTTTTACTCGTAGATGCGCACCCAACATTCTGCTTACATGTGCAGTAACATCAGGAGGAACCAATAAAAACGCCAAGGGCAGCACTGGGTTCCCAACCCAGAATAAGCAAAGCTTAATCAGCATGAGAGTTATACGAGTAATTAGACTTACCTTTTCCCACCAATAAAAACTTTCGATAAGTTTTTCGGAAGCATTATTTTACATCTAATACTAACATCGCTTAGGCCACGGTTTGTTCCTTGGGAAACGAACGTCAATGGAGGAAGGTATCTGATGAAACATACGCGCCATCTTAGGAGTGTCAAGCAACATGTCTCGCGTGTCTGTTGCTCACTCACGTGTGACCACCGCGAAGGCTCTCACGCTATCAGTATCGTTCCAGACCTGCTCACACAACGAACATTCATGGCAGTCAGTCACAAATCGGTTCCTCACTACACGCCATTCTTGCTTTAACTGACATTTTATAGTAACTGCAGATCTGAAAAAGGAGTTAATCTTCCCAGATGAATTCTCCTTTACTGTACAGTATCTGATCAAAAGCATGTAATGCAGATGCGAACTTGCTAGTATATATGGTAGAAGTGCAGATATTTCTGTTGTTGACTGAGGATGGTATACTGAACAACACAACATCGGTATTTCCTTCATTTATAGACTAACTATTATAGCTATAACAAGTGGTATGTTTTTAGGTTGGTTAGTACCTCCAAGTGCATGTAGCAAGAGCTAGCCATTAATGTTTATTTTCTCCTGGGCAGCAGGCCAGGTGTTGAAGTGTCGATGCGTGGTCGCTAAACGGTGTAGTCTATACTGACAGGCGTAATCCATATAGTGGTGCAGCTACGACCGTGCAGAAAACATGAGGTCATTAAGTTTATGACATTTTTGTGGGAAGACTGTTCAATGCATAGAAAAACAACTGATGCGTGAACATATTAAGATATCACATATAAATATATCTGCACTTACACCCACTACGTCCTGTACAAGACGATGGAGAGTACTGTGACGTCACTGGAGAAGAGTAACAGCAGACCCATAAACATTTACGAAGTGTGGCCCAGTATCACAAGAGTAACATAAACAATGCTAGATCTTATAGTTGTAGAGATGTTACGTTACGGATGCTGTGAAAGTGTATTGACTTAGTAAAATATGTCTGTGCTAGCGCAATGGAATTGACTTACAAATTGAAAAAAACAAGTAACATTATTTACAATAGTTTCTAATGTGATAAATGGTTAGCATTACACATGCAAAGGTTATATATAGACAATACCAAACAATGTGTACAGTACATAAGCACAAAAGGTACGTTTTCTATTACAGTGATAAAGCTATTGAGTGACAATTATTGAACTATATGAAAAAAAAGTACATTAGTTACCAACTACGGAGTGCACACACTTCATTCAACACGTAAACGCCACTACAGATATTGGGATTTTGGTTATGACATGTTCTATATGCCTGCCATCATTGGCGATGATGTGGAGCAGACGAATAGCGAAATCCTGCATGACCCACTGAAGTGTGGGAACATTGATGCTGTCGACGACCTCCTGAATGGCTGTTTTCAGCTCAGCAATGGTTTGGGGGTTATTTCTGTACCTTGTCTTTAATGTAGCCCCACAAAAAGGAGTCGCAGGTACTGAGATCCGAGGAATATGGCCGGCCAACCGAGGTCTATGCCAGTGGCCTCTGTGTACCCCAGAGCCAGAATGCGGTCCCCAAAGTGCTCCTTTAGGACTTCAAACACTCTCCTGCTTCGATGGGACCGAGCTCCGTCTCGCATGAAACATATCCTGTCGAAATTAGAGTCGCTTAGGATGATCGGAATGAAATCATCTTCCAAAACCTTCACGTACTGCTCGGTAGTCACTGTGCCATCAAGGAATATCGCACCGATTATTCCGTGACTGGACACTGCACACCACACAGTCACCTGTTGAGGGTGAAGAGGCTTCTCGATCACAAAATGCGTATTCTCAGTCCCCCAAATGCGCCAGTTTTGCTTTCCGGCCAAATGTTCTTTTAACCTAGGGAACAGGTGATAGTCACTGGGTGCCAAGTCAGGACTGTAGGGTGGGTGGGTGATTATGTTCCACTGAAACTGTTGTAGGAGAGCAACGGTTTGCCCAGCGATGTGTGGGCGAGTGTTGTCATGGAGAATGTGTACGCCCTTGCTCAACATTCCTCTTCCCCATTTCTGAATTGCCCGTTTGAGTTTTTTCAGAGTCTCACAGTACCTGTCAGCGTTAATTGTGGTGAGCTGGTAAGACATGGGCATACAAAAACTGCCACAGAGTCTACAAAAATGCATCGACAGAAATGGTGATTTATGTCGAAAAATAGCTAAATCTTCAAGCTGTAAACTGATGTAAACCACTGTAGAAATAAACAGGTCTATGTACTTATAAAAAAATAGGAGACCTTGCTTTTGGGATTACCCTCGTAAATTACACAAAAATATTTCTTCTTTTACTTGCTATCCGACTCCAAACTTAAAACAGTCTCCAAGGCCTTGAAAGTCCCGAGACCGATATTTTACCAGTATCGGTGTCGATGACTCGCAAAAATCGTTGAGATTCTCTGTTTTCGGAATGGATGAACTGTGAACATACATAATTACGTTTGTACGGTTCCCACACATTGCTATTCCTTCTCGCAGTTGGCCAACTGTTTCAGGATAACCACAGTACCTAAAAGCACACTCGTTGCCTCCCCAGATGTGTGTCCCGTTCCATTACGCCCTATGCTACTGACCAAGGCGTCGTGTCCTGTCGACGTGAGCTTGATAGGAGATAGTTCCGCACCCTCCCTGTCGAGGCAGAGACGAACACGGCGGAAGGAAATCGGTAAACGGGGGAACTGTCCCGCGGAGCAGACGTGCGCGGCGGGAGAAAGGCGCTACATCTACAACAATAGGCGGGCGTAAGCTGGGGAAAAGGGAGGGGGGGGGGTATTACGGCGAACGCGTAGAAAAGACTTTCAGCGGAGATCGACCACCAAACGACACAGATAGCTGGTGGCCGCGGCGCCTTAAGAACTTGTCCACTGTGCCGCCGGTATCTTGGTTCTTGCGACCGGAGCTTTCACTGTTATTTCATACGGGAAGTGTCGCGACCACTTTAGTTTCTCGAGGAAAGGAGTGGTCATGTGCAAGAACTTTTGCACCACCGGAGCCCATATAACGACATAATCGATGTATTCGAGAGGCAACAGAGTACAGGAAGAAAAGTCGAAAATAATGCTTCCAGCTAGAGGGACACGTGGTCGGCAAATAAGTCCGGAAGTCTCACCAAAGGACTGGTGTAAGAAAAGCTGTGTTACAAGCAGGATATGCAGGGTCATTCAGAAGGTAGCGCGTAAACTGAAAGAGCTGACAGAGGATCCGAAATACGGTAACTTCGGAAGAGGAACTTACGGTCTTGGAAGTAATCCTGAGCCGATGAAAAATGCAGACAGTCAATGCACTCCAGTCGCAAGTTTAAGAAAAATGCTGTACTGTTTACTGTTTACCCAGCAGTGTTGTACGGTAACAGGAAAATTTCTCATATGTGATCTTGGCGGACTCCACCAAGTACAAATGGCATCGCACATTCCAGACACTGCAACAATCCAGGGGGAAGTGTTTCTTTGCTGGGAACTCATGTCACGCACACGAGGCTTTCGCTATGTCATACCCACCGCGACACACACACACACACACACACACACACACACACACACATACACACACACACACACACACACACACACACACACACACAAACACACACACACACACACACACACACAAACACACACACACACACACAAAACCTCACGAGGCTTCACTTCATGGGAACGAAAAATGGCCACGCTGTTGGACCTCCCTTTCCGATGCAGCGCCTGGGATATGTGACACTGATACGCCCACGCACTTGCACAGGAAGGTGTGTAGAAGCTCCTCATAGTTGTATCCAGCAGTACGTACGCTTAAGGTAGGTCTGCACTGATTGTTCTTCCTGGCATTCCAAAGCTTTCATTGGCTCAGGATTATTTCCAAGACCATAAGCAGAGATAACTGTGACTGATATTTAGTTTCACTAAATTCAATTGTTCCTGCACAGCATTCTATGACTTGTTCAGTGCAGTATTTTGATACATCAGTACATTCAAATGGACTCTGTTTACCGCGTATGTGGCCCATCCCCTACTCCACAAACAGCTCTTTATCTCCATCCCAGCATAGAATGGCTCTGAATCGTCACGTTCTTTACATGATGTTCTGATACACCAATAATCTAAGAGTCGACATCTGTAAGCAGTCTGCGTAGTATCATTCTCGTATGATATACGGCATTGTATTCTGGGTAACTATTCCCATTTACAAAGCGTATTTGTGGCTCTGATAATTCTAGCCATATGTGGTGTAACTTCAGGAACCTCTTGTAACGTCTCGTAGCAAAAGACATATTATGTGATAAAAAGAAAGAACATTGTGTATCATGTTTTGGTCTTGTATGGAATTATGTTTTTTTTATTATTTACTTTAGATAATATCTGTGTCGGCGAGTACTGAAACCGCCACAGACGATAAGTATCAAACAAAGATGAGAATGTGTGACTAGTATAAATAATACAGAACGAACATTAATTTCTCTGTCTTCTTCTTGGAGTTACGTGGGTAGGATAGCCTGTGACGTTGTGTTGTACGCTAGCGTAACCTTCTTTTGTCAAGACTGAGAGATGTACGCCATTACGTACTCATTTTAAAAGGTGTGTAATAGTCAACATATTTAAATGTTTTAAATAGAGTTATTTAATGAAACCTTGCATTATTATTTGTAGTAGCTTGCTAGGCATATTATCCCATCCTTTTGAGACATTTTCAGTTATTTAAATATTATCCGTGGTGCAGAGCTGCGCTACGAACGAACGAGCCGCTGCCGCGGCGTATTCAAACTGCATTAAATGAAATCTATCATACCGCAAAGAAGCGGGAAGGTAATAGTGAAATAAAATTATTTCTTTCAGCTTCCGGACTTGCAGAGCAGAGCAGCAGATTTTATGATGTGTTTTGCAGGTTGACGCGGGCTGCTGATAATATATTACTAACAGTACAAAAAAGATAATTTACCTTCGTAATACACTCCTGGAAATGGAAAAAAGAACACATTGACACCGGTGTGTCAGACCCACCATACTTGCTCCGGACACTGCGAGAGGGCTGTACAAGCAATGATCACACGCACGGCACAGCGGACACACCAGGAACCGCGGTGTTGGCCGTCGAATGGCGCTAGCTGCGCAGCATTTGTGCACCGCCGCCGTCAGTGTCAGCCAGTTTGCCGTGGCATACGGAGCTCCATCGCAGTCTTTAACACTGGTAGCATGCCGCGACAGCGTGGAAGTGAACCGTATGTGCAGTTGACGGACTTTGAGCGAAGGCGTATAGTGGGCATGCGGGAGGCCGGGTGGACGTACCGCCGAAGTGCTCAACACGTGGGGCGTGAGGTCTTCACAGTACATCGATGTTGTCGCCAGTGGTCGGCGGAAGGTGCACGTGCCCGTCGACCTGGGACCGGACCGCAGCGACGCACGGATGCACGCCAAGACCGTAGGATCCTACGCAGTGCCGTAGGGGACCGCACCGCCACTTCCCAGCAAATTAGGGACACTGTTGCTCCTGGGGTATCGGCGAGGACCATTCGCAACCGTCTCCATGAAGCTGGGCTACGGTCCCGCACACCGTTAGGCCGTCTTCCGCTCACGCCCCAACATCGTGCAGCCCGCCTCCAGTGGTGTCGCGACAGGCGTGAATGGAGGGACGAATGGAGACGTGTCGTCTTCAGCGATGAGAGTCGCTTCTGCCTTGGTGCCAATGATGGTCGTATGCGTGTTTGGCGCCGTGCAGGTGAGCGCCACAATCAGGACTGCATACGACCGAGGCACACAGGGCCAACACCCGGCAACATGGTGTGGGGAGCGATCTCCTACACTGGCCGTACAGCACTGGTGATCGTCGAGGGGACGCTGAATAGTGCACGGTACATCCAAACCGTCATCGAACCCATCGTTCTACCATTCCTAGACCGGCAAGGGAACTTGCTGTTCCAACAGGACAATGCACGTCCGCATGTATCCCGTGCCACCCAACGTGCTCTAGAAGGTGTAAGTCAACTACCCTGGCCAGCAAGATCTCCGGATCTGTCCCCCATTGAGCATGTTTGGGACTGGATGAAGCGTCGTCTCACGCGGTCTGCACGTCCAGCACGAACGCTGGTCCAACTGAGGCGCCAGGTGGAAATGGCATGGCAAGCCGTTCCACAGGACTACATCCAGCATCTCTACGATCGTCTCCATGGGAGAATAGCAGCCTGCATTGCTGCGAAAGGTGGATATACACTGTACTAGTGCCGACATTGTGCATGCTCTGTTGCCTGTGTCTATGTGCCTGTGGTTCTGTCAGTGTGATCATGTGATGCATCTGACCCCAGGAATGTGTCAATAAAGTTTCCCCTTCCTGGGACAATGAATTCACGGTGTTCTTATTTCAATTTCCAGGAGTGTATAATAGGAATCTTGCTGTGCTTAGTTCTGGTCTGGCTAACCGTATAGTAAAAAACGTATTTTTCTCCGATAATAGTCTCACGTTCTTGTGCTAGTCGTGGTACTTATTGATGTTTTACTGATAACAAAAATCCACTGCAAAATTTTGAGGTGAACAATCATTGCGAACTGTAACATCAGTGTTCATAACAAAGTAATTTTCATTTTCAATAACTATAACGTAGGGAAGATATGTGGAATTTTATAGTGAGTTACAGTAAACGAAAAATGTTCCTTTAATAGAAAGCCAGATACAGAACAATAACAATACAATATATTCTGTTTTGTTGAAAATTAATGATTATAAAGAAATTCATGGCACAGCATTACTAAAAAGTATTTCGCGGCTCTTTTCGTATATGCGTTGTTACGCAAATAGTAATAATAATAATAATAAAACAAAACAAAGCAAATAATAGAAAAGAGCTTACGAAGAGAAACTCTCTTGTCGACCCCAGTTCATCTTAGAAAATATTCTAAGATCAAATACAACGCGGAATATCTCGAACGGTATCACCTCCTCCATGGCAACAAGCATGGATTCCGAAAGCAACGACTGTGTGAAATCCAACTCGCCCTTTCCTCAAATGAGATACTGAAAGCTTAGGATCACGGCGATCAGATAGATGCAGTATTTTTTGATTTCTAAAACTCATTAGATTGAGTACCACGTGTGCACTTGTTACCAAAAGCACGATCGGATTGGGTATCAAGCGAAAATTGTGACTGCATTGAAGATTTGTTTGAAAGGAGGATGCGCAAGTCATCTTGGATGGAGGGTCATCAACACATGTACAAATAACTGTGTCCGCTGTGCACATTCCAAGATGATGACAGCCGCATTACTTGGCTGCACACATACGTTCCCGGTTTGACAAAGATGCTGGTACCCCTACGGCTCTTGACCTGGCCCACTAATCTTGGACTGTTTGGAGCAGTGGGTGAGATATAGCATCCAACATTACTGCAATGTAGCAGCTGTACGAGGTCTGATCATCAACGAGTGGCTTCATCTTGATATGGCATAAGTTTGGGGACTCTCTTCGTCGCCGAACTCCATTATCAAGACTAGAGGCGCTGTTACACTCTAGTAGAGCAATGTATTGCGTTATGACCATTTTTCTTCCCAGGGTGGTCACAAGCAGTCTGTAAAACCTGTAAGGGTATTGCAGGGGAGTTTCTGCTGAGAAACAATTGTTAAGAAATAAATTCGATACATTGCGCCGTTTCGGAGTTATTTAACATTGATATTAGCCAATCATGTCGTAGCGTCCTCAAATTCAAGGAACCTCCCAGAGACGGTCTCGCCAAACACGTTATTCCTTTGGTTTTTTGAAACCGAACCAAAGTAGCTTTTGTTCACCTAGTTTATATTTAAATTTTAACTGGTAATCATAATTTGAGCCAGTGGCAACTCACAGACCCAAATATGTCTGTGCATTACCGCATTTTAGCCCGATTGGATAACTACAATACTATCGGCTCAACGTATGCAATTTTTTTGTTAACAGTTGTTTCTCAGCACAAATTTCCCTGCAACACCCTTACAATCTTTTCAGACTGTTTCTGACTACTCTGTATACATCAACTTCACGTATTACGGAATGGTACGGTATTATTGAATACATAATCACTCTCACCTTAAAGATACCAATGTTGTAGTTATAAATATCGGACATGTTTTTTTTTCTGTTTTTTGTTTTGCTTTTTAAGCGGAGCATGGGATGGTACCCAAAGAAAAGAAAAAAGATACTACGCGCTACAAAGGAACTATCCGAATGGTGGATGTGTTTTACATGTACATTTTCAGCAAATACACCAAGACCTTTCATCCATACACGGATTTTTTCATCATTACTAACTTTTCTACAGGAGCGTGTATACTATTTAAATGGCATGTTACTATAAACATAGCTAGTCTTGTAGGCGATGACATCTCGATCGGCGAAGGATTCTAGTTCAGGAACGGAGGCGTTTTCACAACGAACGATGGCTAGGGTAAGCCAACCACTACCAGAATTTCCAGTAGCGACATCCAGAGTAAAATTAACCCTGCAGCCACGGAAGAATGTAGGTCCATTTAACATAACTACTTGGGCTCTTCTATTGCCTCCAAGTTTATTCTCGAGGCTAATAATGTGTTTTTAGACAGGCATGCGGTGGCGACGTTAACGATACACACGTCGACGAGGCACAGTGCTTCAATGCTGTTGCAGATAGAGCACACAGCGGAATGGTGCCGCTGGCGTGCACTGCCCGCTTATACAGGGTGTTACAAAAAGGTACGGCCAAACTTTCAGGAAACATTCCTCGCACACAAATAAAGAAAAGATGTTATGTAGACACGTGTCCGGAAACGCTTAATTTCCATGTTAGAGCTCATTTTAGTTTCGTCAGTATGTACTGTACTTCCTCGATTCATCGCCAGTTGGCCCAATTGAAGGAACGTAATGTTGACTTCGGTGCTTGTGTTGACATGCGACTCATTGCTCTACAGTACTAGCATCAAGCACATCAGTACGTAGCATCAACAGGTTAGTGTTCATCACGAACGTGGTTTTGCAGTCAGTGCAATGTTAATAAATGCGGAGTTGGCAGATGCCCATTTGATGTATGGATTAGCACGGGGCAATAGCCGTGGCGCGGTACGTTTGTATCGAGACAGATTTCTAGAACGAAGGTGTCCCGACAGGAAGACGTTCGAAGCAATTGATAGCCGTCTTAGGGAGCACGGAACATTCCAGCCTATGACTCGCGACTGGGGAAGACCTAGAACGACGAGGACACCTGCAATGGACGAGGCAATTCTTCGTGCAGTTGACGATAACCCTAATGTCAGCGTCAGAGAAGTTGCTGCTGTTCAAGGTAACGTTGACCACGTCACTGTATGGAGAGTGCTACGGGAGAACCAGTTGCTTCCGTACCGTGTACAGCGTGTGCAGGCACTATCAGCAACTGATTGGCCTCCACGGGTACACTTCTCCGAATGGTTCATCCGACAATGTGTCAATCCTCATTTCAGTGCAAATGTTCTCTTTACGGATGAGGCTTCATTCCAAAGTGATCAAATTGTAAATTTTCACAATCAACATGTGCGGGCTGACGAGAATCCGCACGCAATTGTGCAATCACGTTGTCGACACAGATTTTCTGTGAACGTTTGGGCAGGCATTGTTGGTGATGTCTTGATTGGGCCCCTTGTTCTTCCACCTACGCTCAATGGAGCACGTTATCATGATTTCATACGGGATACTCTACCTGTGCTGCTAGAACATGTGCCTTTACAAGTACGACACAACATGTGGTTCATGCACGATGGAGCTCCTGCACATTTCAGTCGAAGTGTTCGTACGCTTCTCAACAACAGATTAACAGATTCGGTGACCGATGGATTGGTAGAGGCGGACCAATTCCATGGCCTCCACGCTCTCCTGACCTCAACCCTCTTGACTTTCATTTATGGGGGCATTTGAAAGCTCCTGTCTACGCAACCCAGGTACCAAATGTAGAGACTCTTCGTGCTCGTATTGTGGACGGCTGTGATACAATACGCCATTCTCCAGAGCTGCATCAGCGCATCAGGGATTCCATGCGACGGAGGGTGGATGCATGTATCCTCACTAACGGAGGGCATTTTGAACATTTCCTGTAACAAAGTGTTTGAAGTCACGCTGGTACGTTCTGTTGCTGTGTGTTTCCATTCCATGATTAATGTGATTTGAAGAGAAGTAATAAAATGAGCTCTAACATGGAAAGTAAGCGTTTCCGGACACATGTCCACATAACATATTTTCTTTCTTTGAGTGTGAGGAATGTTTCCTGAAAGTTTGGCCGTACCTTTTTGTAACTTCCTGTATAGGAGACGAGTGCCCTTGGTTACGCGCTACAAAGAAACTATCCGAATGGTGGATGTGTTTTACGTGTACAGAAAAACAAACGAATACATTTTCTAAAAAACTGGGTGATTTACTCAAGAGAAAGAGCTTCACAAACCGAGCAAGTTAGTAACGCGCTGTCCCACCTCTGGCCCCTATGCAATCAGTTATTCCGCGTTGCACTGATTGGTAAGAGTTATCGGATGTCCTCCTGCGATATATCGTGCCAAATTCTGTCCAATTCCTGCATTATGTCATCAGAATCCCTGGACGGTTGGGGGCCCTGCCCATAATGCTCCAAACGTTCTCAACCGAGGAGAGGTACGGCGACCCTGTTGGCCAAGGTAGGTTTGCCAAGGGCGAAGTCGAACAGTAGAAAATCTCGGCGTGTGCGGGCGGCCGTTATCTTGTTGAAGCGTAAACCCAGGGTGGTTTTCGATGAAGGACAACAAACCGGGGAGTAGAAGACCCCTGGCATACCGCTGTGCTGTAATCGTGCAGCGGATGACAACAAAAGAGGTCCTGCTGTGAAATGAGATGACGCCCTAGGCGATAACCTCTGGTGGTTGTGCCGTGTGGCGGGCGACAGCAAGGTCTTCACATACGTCTTCGCTGGCCGTCGGGGTTCGGTTCGAAGCGGGACTCACCACTGAAGAAAGTTCTATTCGAGTCACTGAGACTCCAGGATGAATGTGCCAGACTCCACTGCAAACGGGCTCGTTAGTGGACAGAGGTCTATGGTGGTCGCCGCATGGGGCTGCGTGGGCTTGTGTACTCCTTGTGGTCACTGACGCCTTCCTGAGAGACAATCTCCACTCATTCCAAATTAATAACATAAGTGTAGACCAGATGTGGCCTGAATTCAGAGAAATAGTATAGGCAGCAATTGAAAGATTTACACCAAATAAAGTAACAAACGACTGAGCATTTCCTTCTTGGTACACAAAACGGGTGAGAACACTGTTGCAGAAACAACGAAACAAACATGCCAAATTTAAACACACGCAAAATCCCCACAATTGGCGGTGTTTTACAGAAGCTCGAAATTTAGCGCGGACTTCAATGCAACAGTTTCCACAACGAAACTTTGTCTCGAAATCTGTCATAAAATACATAGAGATTCTGGTCGTATGTGAAGTATGTTAGCGGCAAGAAACAATCAATACCTCCTCTACACGATAGCAATGGAGATACTATCGAAGACAGTCCTGCCATAGCACAGTTACTACACACAGCCTTCCGAAATGCCTTCACAAAAGAAGACGAAGTAAATATTCCAGAATTCGAATCGAGAACAGCTGCCAACATGTCTAACGTACAAGTAAATATCCTCGCAGTAGTGAAGCAACTTAAATCACTTAATAAAAGCAATTCTTCTGGTCCAGACTGTATACCAGTTAGTTTCCTTTCGGAGTAAGCTCATGCATTAGCTCCATACTTAACAATAATACACAACCGTTCGCTCGACGAAAGATCCGTACCCAAAAACTGGAAAGCTGCACAGGTCACACCAATATTCAAGAAAGGTAGTAGGAGTAATCCACTAAATTACAGGCCCATATCGTTAACGTCGATATACAGCAGGATTTTGAAATATATATTGTGTTCGAACATTATGAATTACCTCGAAGGAAACGGTCTATTTGACACACAGTCAACATGCGTTTACTAACACTAGCCCCTTATTCACATGGTCCGGAACCGTGCGACTGCTACGGTCGCAGGTTCGAATCCTGCCTCGGGCATGGATGTGTGTGATGTCCTTAGGTTAGTTAGGTTTAAGTAGTTCTAAGTTCTAGGGGACTGATGACCACAGCAGTTGAGTCCCATAGTGCTCAGAGCCATTAGCCTTATTCACATGAAGTGTTGAGTGCTATTGACAAGGGATTTCAGATCGATTCCGTATTTCCGGATTTCCGGAAAGCTTTTGACACTGCACCACACAAGCGACATGTAGTGAAATTCCGTGATTATGGAATTTCGTCTCCTTTATGTGCCTGGATCTGTGATGTCTTGTCAGAGAGGTCACAGTTCGTAGTAATTGACGAAAAGTCATCGAGTAAAACAGAAGTGATTTCTGGCGTTCCCGAAGGTAGTGTTATAGGCCCTTTGCTGTTCCTTATCTATATAAACGATTTTGGAGACTCTGAGCAGCCGTCTTCGGTTGTTTGCAGATGACGCTGTCGTTTATCGACTAATAAAGTCAGCAGAAGGTCAAAAGAAACTGCAAAACAATTTAGAAAAGATATCTGAATGGTGTGAAAAGTGCCGGTTGACCCTAAACAACGAAAAGTGTGAGTTCATCCAAAAAAAATGGTTCAAATGGCTCTGAGCACTATGGGACTCAACTTCTGAGGTCATTAGTCCCCTAGAACTTAGAACTAGTTAAACCTAACTAACCTAAGGACATCACAAACATCCATGCCCGAGGCAGGATTCGAACCTGCGACCGTAGCGGTCTTGCGGTTCCAGACTGCAGCGCCTTTAACCGCACGGCCACTTCGGCCGGCTGAGTTCATCCACATGAGTGCTAAAAGGAACTCGTTAAACTTCGGTTACACGATAAATCAGTCTAATCTAAAAGCCGTAAATTCAACTAAATACCTAGGTATTACAATTATGAACAACTTAAATTGGAAGGAACACATGGGAAATGTTGTGGGGAAGGCTAACCAAAGACTGCGTTTTTTTGGTAGGACACTTAGAAAATGTAGCAGACCTACTAAGGAGACTGCCTACACTACGCTTGTCCGTCCTCTTTTAGAATACTGCTGCGCGGTGTGGGATCCTTACCAGATAGAACTGACTGAGTACATCGAAAAAGTTCAAAGAAAGGAAGCACGTTTTGTATTGTCGCGAAATATGGGAGAGAGTGTCACAGAAATGATACAGAATTTGGGTTGAATATCATTAAAAGATAGGTGTTTTTCGTTGTGACGGAATCCCGTCACGAAATTCTAATCACCAACTTTCTCCTCCGAATGCGAAAATATTTTGTTGACACCGACCTACATACGGAGGAACGATCACCACGATAAAATAAGGGAAATCAGAGCTCGTACGGAAAGATATAGGTGTTGATTCTTCCCGCGCGCTATACGAGATTGGAATAATAGAGAATTGTGAAGGTGGTTCGATGAATCCTCTGCCAAGCACTTAAATGTGACTTGCAGAGTATCCACGTAGATGTAGAAGTACCACTTGCACCTCGGATGGACGATGATGACGGTGAAACGTGGGCTCAGAGTGTTTTCTTTTCTGACGGTTGTTCGATTCTGCCGGCCGCGGTGGATGAGCGGTTCTAGGCCCTACAGTCTGGAACCGCGCGACTGCTACGGTCGCTGGTTCGAATCCTGCCTCGGGCAAGAATGTGTGTGATGTCCTTGGGTTAGTTAGGTTTAAGTAGGTCTAAGTTCCAGGGGACTGATGACCTCAGATGTTAAGTCCCATAGTGCTCAGAGCCAAAACTTTTGCAGTTTTAGCGCGAGAAAATCAAAATAACCTTCTTTACTGTATTTTGCTAAATAGCTTGACAAGTGAGCGTCTCGATGTTTCCGCAGCGTAGTAATTCATCTATTACATTTCGATAGTCCAGCCGCGTAAAATCTGTTTCTTCCTTTTGTAATACTTCGGCCGTATATGTTCCACGCTATCTTCAGAATGAGCCAACTGAAGGTACGCTACGCTACAGTACTTGTTCCGGCGTTTTAAGTTACAGAAAACAAAACCGCTACAGTCGCTGATTGGGAGGCAAAGACTGTGCATAAACTGACTCTGAGTGCTCAGATCCAATTTTTTTTGCTCGGTTCTCAACTTCTGTCGTGTGTCTTTGTTGACACTTTCCTTCTTGACGCTATATTCGGCCATGGTTCACTCATTCCTGCCAAAATGGCCAGATATTGGCACCGCTCCTATTCAAATGGCGAGCGACTCGCCGAATTCTTCATCTGGCTTCTTTGAGTGCAACTACGCATCCTGACTCAAATGCTGACACTTGCGTATGTTGTTTACGCGGCTGTCTGTGAAGCGTAGTTACTGTCCAGCTGGGCACATCAAATGAAATTCGCAGAGACTTTATACACTGGTATCGACGCGTCCGCCGTACACTCTTCTTACGAGGTGCGCGGTGAAACTGCGCCGCAACGTCATCACATTCATCTACGGGCTGCCGAAGTTTACAATTTTGGTTTTTTCCGTCGATACCTTGTCAGTTTGTGACCAGTTGGCATAACTCCTTCGTGCTACGTCTTTTTTTTTAATGTCACAGAGGGTAGTTTAAATTTATGATAAAGTGAGTCTGACAGCTAAGAATGCGTTCAGTTTGGAGATAAAATTACAAAAGTAAATGATATTCCGTAAGATCTGAATTTCCTCTATAAATCATTTTAAGATGTTATAGTATTTGGTTGAAAACAGGTAGATCTGCTCGTATAGCTTAAAGCACAGTGTGATAGCGATACAGCGACAAATGCTACATCGGACAGCCTGGTGTGGGATTTAAGTGGTTTTCCATGCTCGATTAAACAAACGCTGAGCTGGTCCCCAATTCCCACCTCAGAAAATGCGTCATACATACAGTTAAAATTGTACACGACACAAAATATAAGTTTACTCGATTCACACGAATTTGCGTTCACGACTTCCCTTCCTTAGGTTAGCAGATGCTTGTGGCGGCAGGAAGGGTATCGAACCACGAAGTTAAAATAAAACAAATTTCCCGAGTCACGTAAATAGTGAACCCAGTACGACCGGATAATCGCTTGGAAATAGAGAGTTAAATTCGTTAACCATTCCGCTACTAAAACAGTGGTGACCGCAAAGGGGTTCTTGATACTCAAACCTTACGAATGCTTCAGCGGGAATTCTGTCTTTGATGCCTTGAGTGGCACCCAAGGAACAGTACGAGCCTGCACAGCTGTTAAACTTCAGTGAAGATATTGAAAGGGTACAGTACCGCCCGACATTGAAAATAGGTACAACATTCTTCGTTATTCTTATCAAAACAACATATTTTTTGTAATAATAACTCAATTTCACTTAATACACTGAAGCCGGATACCAGTGTAGGAAAGAAGGACAATTTATTTATTTAATTGAACACATGTGCACTCTCACAAAATAAATCCCTACATCCAGTTTGGTGAGATCTGTGAAATGAATGAATGTATGGTCGTCTGCTAACCGCAGTTGGTGAATGTGCAATATAGGATCATCTTTGAGACAGTCATTTGGTCACCTTTGGTGGAACCAAAGAGACGAAATTTACCTGAGCTTTGAGCGCCTGAAATGTGGCTGGCCAATACGGTAGCAAGCTGCTCCCCCACTTCGGCAGAGGTGCGAGAGGACCTGAAGAACGGCCATGTTTCAGCACTCTGGCGCTGGATCTTGTGTTGGTAAGACCTGTCTTAGGTGTGCTCCGGTAAGAAAAAAGGGTGGAGACATGTTATGCATGTGAAATACTTAAGAGTGGTTTGGAATAATAATTTCTCTATTTCAGGAACTTTTGGGGGGAGAATTAAATGACAGGCAGGTAATATTAAGGGGATCGTAGTAATCTTCGGAAGTGACCAACGGTCACAATGAAACCACGTGTAGCAATAAGTTGAAATACTTCCGAGTGCTAAAGTTAAGCTGAATTACTGGCGTGTGTACTATAAGTTGGAAATATCTAAGAAATGGCGTGTGCAGGACTTGAAATTGGAGACGAGCATTCTACATGGTGAGTACTGTGTGAGTCTCAATCTGGGTATGAGACAAAGGATAGAGAGAAGTGCTCATCCAAAGTATCAGTTGAGGACTCGCATGTTTGACGAATATGATCTTAGTATTACTTTGGGTGTTATGTTTGCGTGTGACGCTAGATTCAAACTCTAATACTCATGAGAGAGAAGCAAGGTGAGTCAGCCGTCTATCCAGCAACACCACTTGGCTTGCATTGCACAGGAAGACGTGCACATATCCTCCAGAGTTCGTAGTAGGAAAGAAAAGTTACGAAGTGGGGCAGTGTCGTGTGAAACTGGGATGAATACTAATTGAAGTGGGAAAATTCTTTGTGATGTATGTTGGCAGTGTGATGTATTTCATGTAATTTAAGTATGTTTGGTTTGCATGGGAGAGTAGCAAGGAAGGTTCAGAGGCAGTGGGTCATGCATGTTCCACTTTGTACCGCTCGGTCTGGAGGAAGTTCTCGTGATGATGGGTGTGAGAGTCGAAGCGATTTAGAAAAGATTGCTGTATGGTGTGACAGGTGGCAGTTGACGCTAAATAACGAAAAGTGTGAGGTGATCCACATGAGTTGCAAAAGAAATCCGTTGGAATTCGATTACTCGATAAATAGTACAATTCTCAAGGCTGTCAATTCAACTAAGTACCTGGGTGTTAAAATCACGAACAACTTCAGTTGGAAAGACCACATAGAAAAAATTGTTGGGAAGGCGAGCCAAAGGTTGCGTTTGATTGGCAGGACACTTAGAAGATGCAACACGTCCACTAAAGGGACAGCTTGCACTACACTCGTTCGTCCTTTGTTAGAATATTGCTGCGCGGTGTGGGATCCTAACCAGGTGGGATTGACGGAGGACATAGAAAGGGTGCGAAAAAGGGCAGCTCGTTTTGTATTATCACGTAATAGGGGAGAGAGTGTGGCAGATATGATACGCGAGTTGGGGTGGAAGTCATTAAAGCAAAGACGTTTTTAGTCGCGGCGAGATCTATTTACGAAATTTCAGTCTCCAACTTTCTCTTCCGAATGCGACAATAATTCGTTGAGCCCAACCTACATAGGTAGGAATGATCATCAAAATAAAATAAGAGAAATCAGAGCTCGAACAGAAAGGTTTAGGTGTTCGTTTTTTCCGCGCGTTGTTCGGGAGTGGAATGGTAGAGAGATAGTATGATTGTGGTTCGATGAACCCTCTGCCAAGCACTTAAATGTGAATTGCAGAATAATCATGTAGATGTAGATGTGTAAAAGTGTGGCCAATGCTGGATGGGCTTTCTCATAAAATTATTACATTTCTTATTTGTGAACATAATTTTCTGTTATCAGGATTACTCATTGGACAGATTTGAAATTGTCAGTTCTGCACTGTGGTTAACCGGGTTATAAATATTGGAATTTGACAAATATGCTGACTATGAGTTTTGGATATGTTTTTATGTCTGCGGGTTAAATGAAAGTGAATTTTGAAGTTTGAAAGCTACCTTTCTACCTTTACGATTCTGTAAGTTTTTATTTGGAAATGATGTTGTTTGCTACTGTTATTGGTTAAGAATTTATTTCCCGATTAATAAATAAAAGGAACAGTTATTTAACGAGCCTTTCTATCAAGTGTTTTAAGACTTGTTTTTTAGTGAATATTATTAAAAAATTACGTAAATCAGTAATGTTGTGTAAGCAGTTATTGAAGGCACCCATCTCCATTGCCAATCAACCATGGCCAGTTGGAAACGGGCATTGGTGTAACATTAGGGGACTAGCAGCTATTTTTTAAGTTGTGGCAACTCTAATCCTGTTTGTTGTTGTTGAAGTGTCTAGTCGCCCCTAAATTAAATACTAATTCCGCACAGTCGGAAACCTTTTCACATGAATCATCAGCTCCGCCAGTGTACTGTTCTTTTATACATTCTGTACGCCATACTACTGCCATTTGTATATATGCAAATCTCTATCCCATGACTTTTGTCGCCTCTTGTAAATTGGAACGACCACATAGCTAACGTTGTGGGGAGACTAACCAAGGACTGCGATTTACTGACAGAAGATTTAGGAGATGCAACACGTCTCCTGAAGAGAGTGCCTACACTACATTTGCCCGCCCTTTTACTCTAGTACTGCTGTGCAGTACGGAATCCCCACCCAGCACTGGTCTATATCAACGATTTAGGGGACAATGTGAGCGGCCCTCTTGGATTGTCTGCATACAATGGTGACGATTACTGTGCGATGAAGTCATCATAAGATCAAAACCAACTACGAAATGATTCATGGAATACACCTGAGTAGTACGGAAAGTGGCATTTGACACTAAGCTATATACCTTCTGCAATCCTCGTAATAATTACTAAAAAAATCCGTTAAATTTGGGTTAGAGGCTCCGTAATGGTGTGGGCTGTGTTTACATGGAATGGACTGGGTCCTGTGGTCCAACTCAACCGATCGTTGGCTGGAAATGGTTACACGTTCGTCTAGTTGCAGACAATTTTCAGCCATTCATGAACTTCATGCTCCCAAACAACAATGGAAATTTTATGAATGGCAATGCGCGTATCGCCTGGCCAGAACTGGTCGCGATTGATTTGTAAAAGATTGTGGATAGTTCGAGAGAATGATTTGGCCAAACACGTCGCCCGACATGAATCCCATCGGACGTTTATTGGACATAATCGGGAGGTCAGTTCGTCCACAAAATTCTCCAGAGGGAACGCCTTCGTCGTCGTGGACATTTGGGTAAGTTACACAAACTTAGAGGCTGTCGATTCAAAGAAATACGCAGGTATTACAGTTCGATGGAACTTATATTGGAGCCATCACGAAGAAAATGTTGCGGGAAAGGCTACAGTTTACTGACAGAACACTTAAAAGACACAACAGGTCTGCTAAAGAGACTGCCTATCCTATGCTCGTTCGACCTCTGCTGTGGGGTATGGGATCCTTAACACACACGATTGACGGAGAAATGGAAAATGTCCAAAGAAGGGCAGGTCGTTTTGTATTATCAGGAAATAGGTGTGAGAGTGTGACGTATACGATACGCGAGTTGGGATGGTAATCATTAAAACAAAGTCGCTTTTCGTTGCGGCAGGAACTTGCCACGAAATCTGGATCACCATCTTTCTTCCGAATGCGAAAATATTTTGTTGGCTCCCATCTACATAGGGAGCAATGATCACTGTAATAAAATAAGAGACATTACAGCTGGTATAGAAAGGTGTATGTGTTCATTTTTCCCATGTGCTGTTAGAGAGCGGAATGATACACTAATAGTCGAAGGTAGTTCGACGAGATCTCTGTCAGGCACTTAAGTGTGAACAGAGTAATCATGCAGATGTAGAGGGGAAGCTATGGGGGTAGTAGGAGTCGAGTTTGTGGATGGTGTAGGATCCACACAAGGATGGAATTTTGATTGTTCGTTGGTCGGCTGGTTGGCTGCTTTAGGTGAGGGGACCAAACAGCGACGTCATCGGTCTATCGGATTATGGAAGCATTGGGAAGGAAGTCGGCCATGCTCTTTCAAAGGACCCATTTGCCTGAAGCGAATTAGGGAAATGACGGTAAACCTGTATTAGGATGGCCGGACGCGGGTTCGAACCGTCGCCCTGCCGAATGCGAGTCCAGTGTGTGCCGACCACTGCGCCACATCGCTCGGTGTATTTTGACGAGATTGTAAAGGATCGACGTGGAGAAAGGTAAGCGAACCCGGAAGGAAACGCAGTGAATGGCGTTCAAGAAACTTCGATGGAGTTGTACAACTGTAAACATCGGTGTTCAAATGGTTCAAATGGCTCTGAGCACTATGGGACTCAACTGCTGTGGTCATCAGTCCCCTAGAACTTAGAACTACTTAAACCTAACTAACCTAAGGACACCACACACATCCATGCCCGAGGCAGGATTCGAACCTGCGACCGTAGCAGTCGCACGGTTCCGGACTGCGCGCCTAGAACCGCGAGACCAAAACATCGGTGTAGGAGAGGGTATTTTGGATCAAGGTTTCACAGATGTAGAAGACGATAGAGTGCACGATTCGCAGTATTTCTTTCGTTTCCTAATATGTGTAATCTTTATATTAAGCAGAGACGGAGGGTTCCCGAGAGCACTGCGCGCTACACGGCTCGTGGCGAGCTGTGAAGTAACAGCTGAAGTTTACTTGATGATGTCGCAAGGTTTCGTGCAGAAACGGTGTGTGTCAGGCGTTTGTTTTGCGTGCCTTGCCTCCAGCGCGCGATAAACGAGTAGCGGACTCGTCAGCGAAGCCCTCCCACGGCCGCTGAGAGCCCAGACATATCCACGCCACGGTCTCTCGGCTCACGCTGACCTCTGCTTAACAGGCGCTTTCTCACCACCCAGTTCGCGGAACGAAAATTACTTCTCCTGCTGCTGATCGCTTTGTGTAACATCCATACGATCCTTCAAAGCGGAACGCTTTATCTTCTTCTTTCCTGGAGGTTACACCATCATTCCGTTTGCTCTGTTTTTCCATGATTTACTGAATTTATAGTAACTCGACCTTCTCTCGGCGTACTGATTGTTCAAGTAACTTACGAGACTGCAGGCGGGTAAAATACTCGTCATTTCGACAGGTGAACACTTCACCATCTTCAGGGCACAAATGAAACGAGAGACTAACGTAGCGTTGTTTGCAGAAGATAGATAAACTCCGCAATAGAAAACTCGAACTTACAGATAGGAGGAGGTCCTATCTGTCTCCTCCCTCCTTTCGCTCTACCCATCATCTTCTTCCCCCTCTCCCTGTCCATTTCCTGTTTCCCCTCTCCCTGATTTTGTGCCATCTTACAGCCAACGAAGCCCTGACTGGGAACTGCAGTCGCTTAAAATATATGGACAAATCTGGCTAAATGCAGTGCTAACATGTGCAGCACAGTACTTCAATATTCTGCTAGGAACTCCATCATAACCATGAGACTTCTTAGTCTTCAGTGATTTAATTATTGACTCAATCTCCACCATGTCTGTATGACAGAGGACTATTTCAGACATCAATCTCGGAAAGACAATTGCTAAGAAAGTTATATGATTCCCTGTACTAATTAAATCTTTATTTAATTCACCAGCAATGTTGAGAAAATGATTGTTAAATACTGTACATATATCTGATTTATCAGTAACAGAAATATTTTTACTGCGAACTAACTTCATTCACAACTGACTATATGGTTTTAATTTTATCCTGTGAAGTAACTACTGTATTTGCATACCACATACTCTTTGCCTTCCTAATAATATTTTCAAACACTTTACAGTACTCTTTGTAATGGGCTACTATAGCTTGATTGTGACTACTTCTAACATACTGATATAATTCCAGCTTTGTTCTACGAGATATCCTTATCCCACAAGTCAGCCAACTGGGCTGCCTATTACCGCTAGTACCCCGTTCAAAATGTTCTAACGGAAAGCAACTCTCAAAGAGCATGAGAAATGTGTTAAGGAAGGCATTACATTTATCATCTATGTTATCGGCACTATAAACATCCTTTCACTCTTGTTCCTTGACAAGGGTTAAAAAACTCTCTATTGCTGTTGGATTAACTTTCCTACATAGTTTGTAATTAAATGTGACATTTGTTTGAGTACTATACCCTCTTAGTGTTAAAATTTGTGCATCACGGTCTGAAAAGCCATTCACCCTTTTACTAACAGAATGTCCATCTAGTAACGAAGAATGAATAAAAATATTGTCTATGGCTGTGCTACTGTTCCCCTGCACCCTAGTTGGAAAAAAAACACAGTTTGCATCAGATCATATTAATTTAGGAGATCTACCAACAGCCTTTTTCTTGCTCCATCATATACAAAATTAATATTGAAGTCACCACATATAACTAATTTCTTGTACTTTCTACAAAGTGATTCAAGAACCCTCTCTAGTCAGAGATAAGAGAACTATAAACAACAAGATTTGGATGTTTAGTTTCACTAAATTCAACTGCCCCTGCACAACATTCAAATATCAGTTCAGTGCAGTGTCGTGATGCGTCTATGGACTCAAATGGAATACTGTATTTGACGTACATGGCCACTCCCCCACCCAGCAAGGAACTCCTCGAAAACCAGCCAGCTAATCTGTATACTGGTAAAGGAAGCCTCTGAACTGTCAAGCCCGCATCTCGTGCTCGTGCGGTAGCGTTCTCGCTTCCCACGCCCGGGTTCCCGGGTTCGATTCCCGGCGGGGTCAGGGATTTTCTCTGCCTCGTGATGGCTGGGTGTTGTGTGCTGTCCTTAGGTTAGTTAGGTTTAAGTAGTTCTAAGTTCTAGGGGACTTATGACCACAGCAGTTGAGTCCCATAGTGCTCAGAGCCATTTGAACCATTTTTTTGAATTGTCAAGTTATTTGTGCTGTGCTCTGATATACCAATAATTTCAGAGTCAACATCTATAAGCAGTTCACTAACTTTATCTCTAATACCTCTTATATTTTGATGAAATATGCTAATTCATTCTCTACTTGGAAACATAATGTTGTGTCGGCAGACTTGCCAACACTACGCACACTAATTGAAAGAGGCGGCCAAGATGCACGCGCTAACTCACGAAGGATGGAGTGAGGTCTGAAACAGGAGACTTAATGAATGCTATAAAGAAAAGTACGTATCTTCTGGACTACTTAACTTTTAATCCTTCGTTTGTATACATCGTTCTTGATGAGACATCTGGAGATTGTGGCGATACAAGTGAGACTCTTTACATACAAGCTATCTAAGGCTAATGGCGCCTTGCTAGGTCGTAGACATGAACTTAGCTGAAGGCTATTCTGTCTCTCGGCAAATGAGAGCAAAGGCTTCGTCCGTATAGTCGCTAGCAACGTCGTCGTACAACTGGGGCGAATTCTCGTACGTCTCTCGAGACCTGCCGTGTGGTGGCGCTAGGTCTACGATCACACAGTGGCGACACGCGGGTCCGACATGTACTAATGGACCGCGGCCGATTTAAGCTACCACCTAGCAAGTGTGGTGTCTGGCAGTGACACCACACATAACATCTTCAGAAGGTGAGCCCTTAGTTAGAGGGACTTCCTTTAAACACATGTACCTATCACCTTAGTTAGAG